>NC_133378.1:22945636-23084833 GCF_049309525.1 Garra rufa | reverse complement strand
AGAAAGCAGTTTGTCTTTAACTGACAACATTGATGGAGCTGAATCTTGTTCAGATGGAAGAGGTCCAGAAACCTTAACTTGTTCACAGGAAGCTTCTCAAAAACAGAAAGCATGTATTCATGAGAACATTTCTGAATCTCAGATCAACAAAGAAAGCAGCTTAAATTTAATTGACAACATTGATAGAGCAGAATCTTGTTGGGATGGAAAAGGTCCAGAAACCTTAATTTGTTCACAGGAAGCTTCTCAAAAACAGAAAGTGTGTATTCATGAGAACATTTCTGAATCTCAAATCACCAAAGAAAGCAGCTTGTCTTTAACTGACAACATTGATGGAGCTGAATCTTGTTCAGATGGAAGAGGTCCAGAAACCTTAACTTGTTCACAGGAAGCTTCTCAAAAACAGAAAGTGTGTATTCATGAGAACATTTCTGAATCTCAAATCACCAAAGAAAGCAGCTTGTCTTTAACTGACAACATTGATAGAGCTGAATCTTGTTCAGATGGAAGAGGTCCAGAAACCTTAACTTGTTCACAGGAAGCTTCTCAAAAACAGAAAGTGTGTATTCATGAGAACATTTCAGAATCACAAATCACCAAAGAAAGCAGCTTTTCTTTAACTGACAACATTGATAGAGCTGAATCTTGTCCAGATGTAAGTGGTCCAGAAACCTTAACTTGTTCACAGGAAGCTTCTCAAAAACAGAAAGCATGTATTAATAAGAACATTTCAGAATCTCAAATCACCAAAGAAAGCAGCTTTTCTTTAACTGACAACATTGATGGAGCTGAATCTTTTTCGGAGGGAAACAGACCAGAAACCTTTACTTGCTCACAGGAAGCTTCTCAAAATCAGAAAGCATGTGTTCATGAGAAAATTTCGGAATCTCAAATAACCAAAGGAAGCAGCTTGTTTTTAATTGACAACATTGAAAGAGCAGAATTTAGTTGGGATGAAAAAGCTCCCGAGACCTTAACTTGTTCACAGGAAGCTTCTCAGAAACAAAATGCATGTATTCAAGAGAACATTTCAGAATCTCAAAGCTGTTTGACCTCTCAAACCATTGAAATAAACAGAAATATACCTGTAAATGAGTCAGATGCAAAGACTGAGAGTCATATGTCTGATGATATTGTTCACGGAACAGATGAAAATCATATCCAAACTAGAAACAAGACTAGTGAGGTGTTAATTGTAAATGCCTCACCCATAAAGACAGGAAATTCGGATGAAACAGACGATACAAGAGACATTAGTGATAATGAAGTTGCTGTTTCAACAAGTGAACAGCTATTTTGTGGCAAGTCCATCAGATCTAGTAAAGACATAGATGGTCCTACAGAAGAAATGCTCAGTGAAGATCCCACTCAAGATGTTTCAGAGTTGCCTCAAAATATGCTTGCTGAAATGGAGGACTCTACTTCCAGTGAGTTAAAAAGTGAAGCCAAAGATCTGGAGAGTATTTCTCTTGATGCTTCAAATCAACTTCCAGTTCCTGTGTTTGCCATCTCCTCCTTCTGGAATGAAATGGAAAAGCTAACCATCAATGACATTTTACGTCTGAGGATGATCAGTAACGCCCAGCACCCCAGCATTTTGACCCAGCCTGAGGATGGTAGCATAGTAGACACAACAGATGCAGCAGACTCTGGCTACTTTACACAACCTGATGACTCAAAGCCAGACCGCTTAAGTGGAGACATGTCATACATATCTGATCTGGATGAAGACCTCGCACAGCTTCAAACCCCATTTCCTTCTAAGCAAGAGGACGAGTTGAGTGAGTGGGCGAGTTCGAGTCGAGTTCCTAGCTCTTGTGGTGTGATGTGGGAGAATGATCCAGATCCAGTGGTTGTGGGTGACGAAATGGTGCACATAAGTTCTGAAACCGCTCTTCCTGAGCATCTCTACACGACTAATGCTCAGCAGTGCTTTAGAAGAATGTGTAAGAACATGTCTGTGCAGAACCTGCAAGCTCTAGATAGCTCTAGAAATGCCTCCATGCATTCAATCCATTCAGAGGTCGGAGATGACTTTATGGATCCTTTCTACCATGTGAACACTTCAGGCTCAAAGATCTTTTCTGACGATGAAGAAGAAATCGAGAGCAGTGGTGTAACCTTTTCTGAAATTATCCAGTTTTTCTTTGGCGAGGATGAGCCTGAACGTTGTGCATCTCGTGCAGACAGTGTAGCTGCCTCATACCTTGATGAAACGGGCACCTCTTTGCCTGAGACGTATGACCATTTCTTCTCTGAGTTTGATGCAATTGTGGAAGAGTCAGGTGGTGATAAAATGGTTCCCATATTTTCCTGCTCCCGCTCAGCTAACAGAAACATTCAGTTCCCAGAGGCATATGACTATTTCTTCCCTGACTCCCCTGGGAATTCAGATGAAGATGATGAGAATGACAACGCCGTGGTCAAGGTAGTGACACGGTATGACTATAAGTCTCCCAACCATGATACTGTTGACATGTACGAGCACTTCTTCTCTGAAGATGAGAGCGACTTCCTCTGGACGAGCCCTGTTTCGCTTAGAAAAGTTCGACGCACAGGTTTTACCGTACCTGAAGAGAAGACGTGTTCTGGAGAACTTGTTCCTGTGAAGGCATTTCACAAAGGAATCATTCAGCCTATTAATGCTATGAGCCCTGATGGGAGCCCCTTCCCAGATCCCTTGCTCTTCAACCTGGAGAATCGCATCTTCCAGCAGCTGGCTGAACAACAGAAGAAGTGTGTGGAGATGCAAACAGTTGTCGCTGATCCAAGTAAGAACTTCTATCACACATTATTCTGCACAACTGCAAACTACACGCTAACACTTTCCTAAAGGGTTTATTTGTTCACTTTAAACCTAAACATAAAATAAGAAAATACATTGGCATCTCTAAATATTCTGGAAGTGATTTGGTAACACTTTACAATAAGTTGTCATTTGTTAACATTAGTTAATGTGATAATTAACATGAACTAACAATGAACAATACATTTATTACACTACATATTAATCTTTGATAATGTTAGTTCATTGTTTGTTTGTGTTAGTTCACAGTGCAATTAACTAATGTTAACAAACAAAACTTGTGATTTTAATAATGCATTAGTGAATGTTGAAATTGACATTAACTATATAAATGCTGCGTATTGTTAATTCTTAATTCATGTTAACTAATTTACCTAATTGTAAAGTGTTACCAATAATTTTGATGTTAGTCAACTCTCACCTCTTTTCTGTCAGTAGCTGCTGACTAAGAGTATCTAGTCACATGTAGAGCCATGCCCAGGCCCATGGAATGGTACTACGTGCGAATTAGTCTTCAGTCCTGCTGGGCAGCTTCTCAAATCTGCCGTGTGCCAGAATTTAGGAACATGATTCACTTTAAAGTTCATGTAAAAATAGAGGAAATTCCAGGAACATCTGGACACTTAACCGTCATCACTTCATCAATCACTTATCATTTGGGATTCAGTCTTATTAGTTTTATTAGTATTAGTTATTAGTCTTATTAGCTTATTAGTCAGTATAAATTTACTACCTGCCTGCTGAAATATTATTATATTTGTTTACTTTTGAGTATGTATTGTAATTTAACATGTTTTTGTTAATACTTTTATTGATAAATAATAATTAGTACTCAGCAAGGATACATAGATTGATTAAGAGTGTCAGTAAAGACTACATTGTTACAGATAAAATTTTGTTTCAAATAACTGTTTTTAATCTTTCTATTCATCAGAGAATTCAAAGTTTACACAAAAATATTAAGCAGCACAGCTGTTTTCAGTACTGATGATAATAATAATGATTCTTGAGCAGCAAATCAGCATATTAGACTGATTTCTGAAGGATCACTTATCACTGAAGTCTGGAGTAATGATGCTGAAAATGTAGTTTTGCATTTTACATTTTGCAATATTTGAATGTATTATTATTTTAATACTTCGCAATATAACTGTTTTTGCTGTGTTTTTGATTGAAGAAATCTTATTGACACCAAACTTTTAAATAGTAGTGTATATCAAGATGGCGCCGCGGATGGCAGCCTCTGTGCTTAGCTCTTCAGTTGTTTTAGTGTTTTTGTTCGTTTTTCCTGTTTTTTGTTTTGCAAACACGATCAGTTTTACAAGGGATGAACTGCTAAACATTAGGCAGAACACACCACAAAATCAATTACCCGTTTTTGATTATTCGGACGTTTTGCTCAACATCGTAGTTGGCGGAGCGACGGCGCTTACCAAACGCTTCAGGACGCGCAAGCGGGGGAAGCGCGCCGGCGCGCTCGTGAAGCTTCGTCAGCGTGGATTCAGGGTGTCGCTGCCAGGCATACATCTGGCGAATCTCCGCTCTCTACCCAACAAAACGGACGAACTCCTTCTGCTCTTTCGGACAAATAGGGATTTCTCACATTCTGCTGCTCTGTGTTTCACGGAAACCTGGCTGAACGCGGCTATACCGGACAGCGCGATTCATCTACCGGGATATCAGCTGTTCAGAGGAGACCGCGACGCAGAATCAACGGGGAAATCGCGTGGCGGCGGGACGTGCTTTTACATCAATGAGAGGTGGTGTACAGATATAACGGTGTTAAAGAAAATATGCTGTTTTGATGTTGAAGCGCTCTTCATTAACTGTAAGCCGTTCTATTCGCCGCGGGAGTTTTGCTCGTTCATTCTCGTGAGTGTGTACATTCCACCGCAAGCGCACGTGAGCCTGGCGTTGCAGAAACTCGCTGATCAGATCACAGAGACAGAACAACAACACCCGGACTCTGTTTTAATCATTCTTGGGGATTTTAATAGAGCAAATCTCTCCCGTGAACTGCCAAAATACAGACAGCACATCACATGTCCGACCAGAGACAGTAATATATTGGACCACTGTTACACCACAATTAAAGGAGCATATCACTCTGTCTCACGGGCAGCTTTGGGACTCTCCGATCACTGTCTGGTCCATCTTATACCAACCTACAGGCAAAAACTTAAAGCTGCTAAACCTGTAGCAAAGTCTGTAAAGAGATGGACCGACGAAACAGAGCGGGTCTTACAAGCCTGTTTCGAATGTACTGATTGGAGTGTTTTTGAAGCTGCTGCCACTGACCTGGATGAGCTCACAGAAACTGTAACTTCATATATTAGTTTCTGTGAAGATATGTGCATTCCTACCAGGACTCGTTTAACCTACAACAACGACAAACCATGGTTCACTGCAAAACTCAGACAGCTCCGTCATGCCAAAGATGATGCTTATAGGAAAGGGGACAAAGTCTTGTATAAACAGGCCAAATACACACTGGAAAAGGAGATCAAAGTGGCAAAGAAGAATTATTCTGAAAAGATAAGGAATCAATTCTCTTCTAGTGACTCTTCATCAATGTGGAAAGGTCTAAAGCACATCACCAACTACAAGACACCATCCCCCAGCACTTTGCAGAATCAGCAACTGGCAGACGATCTGAACGAGTTCTATTGTAGGTTTGAAAAAACACCATTCACACCTCCAACATCACCCCTCTCCCCCACTCCTGCAACACCCATTCAAATCAGTGAAAGAGATGTTCGCCAGGTCTTCAAAAAGAACAAAAGAAGAAAGGCACCAGGCCCTGACGGTGTGACACCAACCTGTCTGAAAACCTGTGCAGATCAGCTGGCACCCATTTTCTCACTGATCTTCAATAGGTCTTTGGAGTTGTGTGAAGTCCCCGCCTCTCTCAAACGTTCTGAAATCATCCCCATTCCAAAGAAACCCAAAATAACAGGACTTAACGACTACAGACCCGTGGCGCTAACATCTGTCGTCATGAAGTCGTTTGAAAAACTTGTTCTGGCTTACCTGAAGGACATTACCGGACCCTTACTGGACCCCTTGCAGTTTGCTTATCGAGCAAACAGGTCCGTAGATGATGCAGTGAACATGAGTCTACATTTCATACTGCAGCATCTGGACAAATCAGGGACTTATGTGAGGATCCTGTTTGTGGACTTCAGTTCAGCCTTCAACACTATCATCCCAAACCTCCTCCAGCCCAAACTAACTCAGCTCTCTGTGCCCACCTCGGTCTGTCAGTGGATCAACAGCTTCCTGACAAACAGACAGCAGCTAGTGAGGCTGGGTAAATTCTCATCCAGCACCCGTACTATCAGCACTGGCGCCCCTCAGGGTTGTGTCCTCTCCCCACTGCTCTTCTCCCTGTATACTAATGACTGTACCTCCAAAGACCCCTCTGTCAAGCTCCTGAAGTTTGCAGACGACACCACACTCATCGGCCTCATTCAAGACGGTGACGAGTCTGCTTACAGACAGGAGGTAAAAGAGCTGGCTGTCTGGTGCAGTCATAACAACCTGGAGCTGAACACGCTCAAAACTGTGGAGATGATCATGGACTTCAGGAAAAAACCCTCTGCTCTCCCCCCACTCACCATCATGAACAGCACCGTAAACACAGTGGAGTCATTCAGGTTCCTTGGAAATACCATCTCTCAGGACCTGAAGTGGGACATTCACATAGACTCCATTGCTAAAAAGGCCCAGCAGAGGCTGTACTTCCTCCGCCAGCTGAGGAAGCTCAACCTGCCACAAGAAATGCTAAAACAGTTTTATTCTGCCATCATTGAATCCATTCTCAGCACTTCAATTACCATCTGGTTCAGCTCAGCTACCAATTCTGATCTCAGAAGACTACGCCGAATAGTCCGGACTGCTGAACGAATCATTGGTACAACCCTTCCTACCCTTCAAGATCTCTACTTATCCAGAGTACGGAAAAGGGCTGCCAAAATTACTCTGGACCCCTCACATCCAGCACACTCGCTTTTTGAACTGTTACCATCCGGTCGGCGCTACAGAGCACTGAGCACTAGAACGACCAGACACCGAAACAGTTTCTTTCCTCAGGCAATCCATCTCATGAACACTTGATCGTGGAACATACAACACTATACACTCTTATTTCACTTTTCAGTTATTTATTTAATGCACATACTTCCATTCAAATGTCTTTGCTATTTTTGCACATTGTCTGTCTTGTGTACTTGTATATTGTTCTTTTTATAATATGTATCGTCTTGTCACTGTCATTCTGTAGCACTGTGGAGCTTCTGTCACTAAAACAAATTCCTAGTATGTGTAAACATACCTGGCAATAAAGCTCATTCTGATTCTGATTCTGATTCTGATTCTGATTCTGATATCTCAGAAAGAGTTGGTTTTGTTCTTATTATGATTATGATAAAAAAATAAAATAAAATTTAAAAAGCCTTTTATGAAGCCTGTCTGTTTTTGAATACATTATTGAGTACATTTATTTATTTGGTTGGTTGTTTATTTATTTAGTCATTTTTTTTATTTTTGTTGATCATTAAATAAAGCTGCACATTTGTTCTGATTTCCGTGCTTCTTTTCTAGGATTGGATGCTCCGTTCTTGCCTCTGAGACAGGCAGACATGTGCTTGGTTTGTATTGCTTTTGCCTCGTGGGTGCTAAAATCAACTGGTTCAGGAGGAGGAGACACCTGGAAAGCTGGTATGTATCTTTTTTTCTTTCCTGAATATACAGCTGAGATCAAAAGTATACATACGCCTTGCAGAATCTGCAAAATGTTAATTATTTTAGCAAAATAAGATGTTATTTTTATGTAGTGCTGACCTGAATAAGATATTTCACATAAAAGGCGTTTACATATAATTCACAAGAGAAAGTAGTAATTCAAAAGTTTACATACACTTGATTCTTAATACTGTTTTGTTACCTGAATGATTCACAGCTTTTTATGTGTAGTGATAGTTGTTCATGAGTTCCTTGTTTGTCCTGAACAATGAAACTGCCTGCTGTTCTTCAGAAAAATCCTTCAGGTCCCACAAATTCTTTGGTTCCCTTCCGGGAACTCTACACTGCGTCCTGAGACACTTTGGGGAACGCCATTGGCGGGCCGCACTCTGAGTCATGTCCAACGTCCAATGAGAAACGGGAGTGACGTCACAGGCGCGGTGACGTCATCGACCAGGAAGTATATAAGCACGTGCGTTTGAAGCTGGCGTCAGCTTTTGTCATTCAGCGAGAGCGCTCTGTGTCTTTGTCTGTCTGGTTATTACTGCTGTTTTTTCGTGCCAAATTGCACCACTTTTATTTGAGCAGTATGCCAAAAGGGGGAAAACGATCTTTTAAAGCAAAAAGAGCGGTTGAGCAGCCACATAGAAAGTGTGTCCCTCCCTGCCAACGTTTCATTGTTGGTGGGGACACACACGATCTATGTGTAGTCTGCTTGGGAGCGGAGCATGCTAGGTCAGCCCTTGAGGGGGTTGGCTGCCCGCAGTGCGAGCGAATGCCGCTGCGGTTGCTCCGTTCCCGGAAAGCCCTCTTTGAGGAGGGGGCTTTCACTAGCGTTCCCCGTGGGTCTGGCCCCGCTTCCGCTGAGGCGGAGCGGCAGCTGCACTCATGGGGTTCGCAGGTAGATCTGCTGGAGGGAGTTGAGACGGGTGATCCCCTATCTCTCTCCTCACCCAGCGGATCGTATGACCTCCTCTTGGATGAGGAAGCCCGCACTGCGGTTCCTTCCCTCCAAGAGGAGGAGTCAGCGCTCCTTCTGTCTTCCTCCGAGGAGGTTGATGTTGAGAGCGTTGACACCCCACAACCGCCCCCCCATTCACCCCAATACGAGGAGCTAGTGGAGGTGCTGACTAGCGCGGTGGCCAAGCTTAACATCAGTTGGCCACCAGCACAACATCATGAACCGCAGGGAAGCAGGCTCGACGAGCGCTTCCTGCGGGCAAAGCCAGCACCTCCCAAACGGAGCCTTCCTTTTTTCCCCGATCTCCACAAAGAGATCAGGAGATCGTGGGAAAAACCGTATTCCTCGCGTCTCTTCTCCCCCGCCTCTGATTACTACGGTAATGTGGGGGGGATGGAGGAGTACGGTTACAGGGCGATGCCCCAGGTCGAGCAGACACTAGCGAGCTATCTGTCTCCCGGCCTGGCATCGTCCCTGAAGGCTCCGTCCTTACCCACCAGGCCACTAAAGATCACGTCTGGTCTGATGGGTAAGGCATATGCGGCAGCAGGTCAGGCTGGTGGTTGCCTACACACCATGTCTGTGCTCCAGGCATACCAGGCCGACCTGCTGAAGGAGTTTAGTGACGGTGAGGAAGTGAGCGTCACAGAGATGCGCAGGACCGCAGACCTGGCGCTCCGCGCCACCAAGGAGACCGCCCGTGCTATTGGGCGGTCTATGGCAGCCTTGGTGGCCGCGGAGAGGCATCTCTGGTTGACCCTGTCCGACATGAAGGAGAAGGACAGGGTCACGCTCCTGGACGCCCCCCTGCAGCCCTTTGGCCTCTTTGGTGACTCTGTGGACACTGTTGTCAGCAGACACCAGGAGGCCCGCAGGCAGGCAGCGGCGTTCCAGCGGTTTCTTCCTCGCCGCACTTACTCCTCTGGGGCTGCTGGACGGG
The DNA here is from genome assembly GCF_049309525.1 of Garra rufa. NCBI lineage: Eukaryota > Metazoa > Chordata > Actinopteri > Cypriniformes > Cyprinidae > Garra > Garra rufa. Next base: position 23,075,383 of record NC_133378.1, on the reverse strand, counting down.
AGCAGCCCCAGCCGCAAGCTAGCTCCTCGCACCGGGATGCACAGAAAAGGAGTGTTGCTACCCGCACCCCTCCGGCTAGACCTAGAGGGCGGGCTCAGCAACACTCCAAGCCGGGGTCCTCTAAGACTAGGCCGGACCTGAGGGTCGTCCTACAGTCTAAGAGGGCCTCGGCTAAACGGCCCTGATGGTCGTGGCCCAGGGCCAATGAGGGCAGCCCCTCTCGAAGACTTAGGTGCTTCACCGCCTCTGAGGAGTACGGTGACCACCTCTCTTCGGGGCCCTCAGGAGATTCGTCAGCTAACCCTGCCGGTGTTACAGGGCGCGGCAGTCTCCCGCGAACATCATTCTCTGGTCCTTCCGCCCGGAAACGTAGCGGAACCAGAGAGTTCGCCACCCCCATGGGGGTCTCTAGAGCGCTCACTTCAGGTGCATCCTGCCAGTTCGCTGCTACAGGTCACCAAGTTAGCTCCTCTAATAAATCCAGAGACCAGTCTCGAGAGGCTGGTTCCCTTAGTAGAATTTCTGGCAGCGTGGAAACTACTGCCAAATATTTCTATGTGGGTCCTGCGTACTGTAGAGAAAGGTTATTGCATTCAATTCGGCGCCAAGCCGCCGCCTTTCAGCGGGGTATTTCCTACTCTGGTAGGCCCCGAGCAGGCTCTGGTATTGGAACAGGAAGTGAATACTCTCCTGAGGAAGGAGGCCATCGAGGTGGTCCCTCCTCAACACAGAGAATCCGGGTTCTACAGCCGGTACTTCATTGTTCCCAAGAAGGATGGGGGCCTGCGGCCCATTTTAGATCTCAGACAGCTAAACCTCTCAGTAAGAAAACTGAAGTTCAAAATGTTGACTGTCAGACAGGTCGTGTCTCAAATCAGGTCCGAGGACTGGTTTGTCACGATAGATCTGAAAGACGCATACTTTCACGTCTCCATCCTTCCTCAACACCGGAAGTTTCTCAGGTTCGCTTTCAGGGGCAAAGCTTACCAGTACAGAGTTCTTCCGTTCGGCCTAGCGCTCTCTCCCCGAACTTTCACGAAGTGTGTGGATGCTGCTCTGGCTCCTCTGCGACTCCAGGGCATCCGCATACTCAACTACATAGACGACTGGCTCATCCTAGCCAGCTCAGAACAGTTAGCGGCTCAACATCGAGATGTTGTTCTTGCTCACATGGAAAAGCTGGGGTTGAGACTCAACGCCAAGAAAAGTGTGCTGTCTCCATTACAGAGAACCACTTATCTAGGTGTAATCTGGGATTCGACCACGATGCAGGCACGATTGTCACCTGCTCGGATCGAGTCGATCCTTACTGCAGCAAATGCGGTCAAGCTAGGCCTGCTACTCACTGTCAAACAGTTCCAAGTACTGTTAGGTCTTATGGCAGCTGCATCCAACGTGATACCTCTTGGACTGCTGCACATGAGACCACTGCAGTGGTGGCTCAAAACCAAAGGGTTTTCCCCGAGGGGGAACCCATTCCGCAAGATCAGGGTCACGCGGCGCTGCCTACGTGCCTTAGTCATGTGGAAAAAGCCCTGGTTCCTATTACAAGGACCAGCGCTGGGAGCTCCTTGCCGCCGCGTCACGCTAGCGACAGATGCATCCCTCACCGGGTGGGGAGCGGTCATGAGTGGCCGCTCCGCCCAAGGCCTATGGAACGACCGGCATCACTCTTGGCACATAAATTGCCTAGAAATGCTGGCAGTGTTCCTGGCTCTGAAGCATTTCCTTCCAGACCTAAGAAACCGTCACGTGCTGGTCCGCACAGACAACACTGCGGTGGTCTACTACATAAACCACCAGGGAGGTCTGCGTTCACGCCCCTTATACAAGCTGGCGTGCCAGATCATCCTGTGGTCACAAGGGAAGCTTCTCTCATTGAGAGCAGTTCACATTCCTGGACGTCTCAATGTGGGAGCAGACGTCCTGTCGAGGCAGGGGCTGAGGCCCGGGGAATGGATGCTTCACCCTCAGGTGGTGAAGCAGATATGGAGAGTCTTTGGTCAAGCCCAGGTGGACCTCTTTGCGACTCAGGAGACATCGCAATGTCCCCTTTGGTACTCTCTAGTTCCTCCAGCTCCTCTCGGACTGGATGCCATGGTACAGACGTGGCCGAGGCTTCGTCTGTACGCTTTTCCCCCGATCGCTCTGCTCCCGGGAGTTCTGGAAAGAGTGCGCCGGTACGGAGTACGGCTGCTGCTAGTAGCCCCGTACTGGCCGGCCCGAGTATGGTTCTCGGATATAATCGCCCTCCTCGACGGCTCTCCATGGGAGATTCCTGTCAGGAGCGACCTTCTTTCTCAGGCTGGGGGCGCAATATGCCACCCCCACCCAGAGAAGTGGAAGTTATGGGTGTGGCCCCTGAGGGGGCACAACTCATAGAAGCTGGTCTCTCAACCGAGGTTGTTGAGACCATCCTTCAATCCAGAGCTCCCTCTACGAGGAAACTTTATGGCCTAAAGTGGAACCTGTTTGCGTCATGGTGTCATGAACGCCGCTTAGACCCAGTCCACTGCCCGGTTGGTACAGTGCTGGAGTTCCTGCAAACTCGTTTGTCCGCTGGGTTAGCTCACTCCACCTTGAAGGTGTACGTGGCGGCTATATCGGCTTACCACGCCCTTCATGGCGGCCTTTCAGTGGGCAAGAACCCCCTGGTCTCACGTTTCCTCCGCGGTGCACTCAGGCTGAGGCCTCGTGCAAGACCGAAAGTCCCTACATGGGACTTAGCTGTGGTGTTGGAGGCGCTGTGTAAACCTCCCTTCGAGCCTCTAGAGGAGGCCTCCGATCGGATGCTTACCCTAAAGACAGCATTGCTGCTGGCGCTAACGTCTCTCAAGAGAGTCGGGGACCTGCAGGCCCTTTCAGTGGCCCCTTCTTACATTGACTTTGCCCCAGGGTTGGCCAAAGCATTCCTTTACCCACGAGCTGGGTACGTACCTAAGGTCCCATCAGCGACACCACAGCCAATAACGCTTCAAGCGTTTTACCCTCCTCCATTCGTGGAGCACGACCAGAGGAAGTATAACTTAATGTGTCCAGTAAGAGCACTAGACACTTATGTCCACAGAGCTGCCCTGTGGCGTAAATCAGAGCAACTTTTGGTCTGTTACGGCCCCCCTAAGAGGGGGTGCCCGGCTTCCAAGCCTACTATCAGTAAGTGGATCATTGATGCCATCTCTACTGCCTACGAGTCCTCTGGTCTCCCATCCCCGTTGGGAGTCAAGGCTCACTCAACTAGAGGCATTGCAGCCTCTAAAGCTCTGATGGCAGGTGTCCCGATCCAGGACATCTGCAGTGCGGCGGGTTGGTCCTCACCTCTAACGTTCGTCAGGTTCTACGAACTAGACCTCAGAGTCACTCCTGGCTCAGTCGTCCTTCAGCCCTAGCATTGCTAGGCCTAGAGGTGCTTAGGCGCTTTCCTCTACGGAGGAAAAGGATTTCTACCCTCTCGACCTGGCAGTCCTCCAGGCGAGAGGTGTGATATCCGGCCTCGCGTGCCCAAGGGCCGAGGCCTGTGTTCCTCTTGTCTGGTGGTTGATCACAGACAGAGATGTTTTCTAGTGTCCTGGCGGTCCACCAGGCACTTCTTGTGTCCCTCTTGTTCTGGCCGTAGCGCAGACAAAGGTCTACCACTTCTCCTCGTGTGCCCGAGGGCCGAGGAGCCTTTTCTCCCCCTGCACTGGTCTTGTGACAGGCAGCGGTTGAGAACCCTAGCCTCGTGTGCCTGAGGGCCGAGGCTCATTTATCCCTCTCGTCTGGTGGTGGATCACAGACAGAGACGTATTCCAGTGTCCTGGCACGTTCACCAGGCACTTCTTGTGTCCCTCTTGTTCTGGCCGTAGCGCAGACAAAGGACTACCACTTCTCCTCGTGTGCCCAAGGGCCGAGGAGCCTTTTCTCCCCCTGCACTGGTCTTGTGACAGGCAGCGGTTGAGAACCCTAGCCTCGTGTGCCTGAGGGCCGAGGCTCATTTATCCCTCTCGTCTGGTGGTGGATCACAGACAGAGATGTATTCCAGTGTCCTGGCACGTTCACCAGGCACTTCTTGTGTCCCTCTTGTTCTGGCCGTAGCGCAGACAAAGGACTACCATATTCTCCTCGTATGCCTGAGGGCCGAGGCTCATTTATCCCTCTTGTCTGGTGGTTGATCACAGACAGAGATGCATTATCACTCGCGTCCTGGCAAGATCACCAGGCGGAGTTTCCATAGTGTCTCATCAGGTAAGTATTCCAGACACTGGATTATGCTAACCTCGTGCGCCCGAGGGCCGAGGTACATTCTCTCCCTCTTGTCTGGTGGGCTCCACAGACAGAGATGTATTATCACTCATGTCCTGGCAAGTTTCCCAGGCTGAAGTGTACCAAGACACAACTTTTCCACCCTTGGCCTAGCAGACAAAAACTGGGCAGGGCCTTGGAAATTATGGGGGCGTTGATACCTCGTTCCCCAAAGTGTCTCAGGACGCAGTGTAGAGTTCCCGGAAGGGAACGTCTCAGGTTACGTATGTAACCCTGGTTCCCTGAGGGAACGAGACACTGCGTCTCGGACCATAATTCCCGCATCCCTGCTGCGCTCGCTTCATTCCTATAAGCCGACGCCAGCTTCAAACGCACGTGCTTATATACTTCCTGGTCGATGACGTCACCGCGCCTGTGACGTCACTCCCGTTTCTCATTGGACGTTGGACATGACTCAGAGTGCGGCCCGCCAATGGCGTTCCCCAAAGTGTCTCAGGACGCAGTGTCTCGTTCCCTCAGGGAACCAGGGTTACATACGTAACCTGAGACGTTTTTTAGCATTTTTGTGTATTTGAACCTTTTCCAGGAATGACTGTATGGTTTTAAGATCCAACTCAGGAGCTCATATGCAACTATTCCAGAAGGATCAAACACTCACTGATGCTTCAGACAGGAAACACGACGCATTAAGAACCGGGGGGTGAAAACTTTTTGAAACCAGGGTAAATTTAACTGCTTTTGTGTTCTGGGAAACAAGAATCTTCTGTAGCTTCTGAAGGGCAGTGCTAAATGGAAATAAAATATTTAGGGAAAATTAGAAAAATGTACACATCTTTATTCTGTTCAAAAGTTTTCATCCCCAGGCTCTTAATGCGTTGTGTTTCCTTTAGGAGCATTAGTGAGCGTTTGAACCTTCTGTAATAGTTGCATATGAGTCCCTCAGTCCCTTAGTGTGAAAAGATGGATCTCAATATCATACAGTCAATGTTGAAAAGGGTTCAAATACTCAGAAATGCGGAAAAACATTTGTGGGATCTGAATGATTTTTCTGAAGAACAGCGGGCAGTTTAACAGTTCAGGACAAATAGGGGACTCATAAACAACAGTATTAAGAATCAACTGTATGTAAACTTTTGAACAGGGACATTTTTATAAATTCAACTATTATTTTCTCTTGTGGACTATATGTAAACCTCTTTTATGTGAAATATCGTGTCTAAATGAAAAAAAAAAACATGGCTCTTATTTTGGTAAAATTTTGCAGATTCTTGTAAGGTGTATGTAAACTTTTGACCTCACCTGTACTTATGGTTACTTTTAAATAAAGTGAGTCATTGATTTAATCATTTATTTGGCAGTATTTACATAGAATTGTATGCGTTTTACAGAGAAAATAAGTTTGTCTCTCATGAATTCAATATTATTGATTTCCTAATGTATAAAAATTTTTGCCCACATGCTTTCAATTAACTTAACGTGTGTTTGTTAACATAAAATTATTGAGAAGCATATGATAAATTACAAATGTCTTCTGCTTTTAATAATAAGAACTCTGTCTTTAAGTGATAGATCTCTTTGCAACAAATGATTTAATACCTCAAGGATATCTTTTTAATAATCAGGACGAATTTGGAGAGGCACCTAGTTTATCATCTTTAATTATTTTAACAATTATTTTAATTATTTTATTAACAAATTTGATTTAGTATTACAATTAATAGTAATCCATAATGACGTATATATCTGTGTTTTGTTTTTGTTTTTTCAGCTCTTCTCGCGAATGTCAGTGCACTCTCTGCCATACGATATCTTCGCAGACACAAGAGGGAGGAGGTCTCTGGAAAAACTCCTTTGCGTCAGACAGAGCCAGCATAACTCCGTAGCACAGCCTCCAGATCTGATTTCAGTCACATCTCCCTTTTTCCATGTAGTCCAAAAGGGTGATGGCGTATGTCAAACGTGTGCATGCACGACCTTTTTCCATCATTCTCAGTACATATATTATTATGATTAACATCCGGATGTGTGTTTAGAGCTGAAGAACTCAGTTGATATACAATAGATGTAGCAAAAACTGTGACTTCAGGCCAGTGGCATTTCAATAATCTGTATATCCGGATTGAAATAAGCAATGTAGTTTGTTTATGAAATGACCAAAGCCCTTTATCTGATTCTGTTCACAGTGAATGCTGTTGTGCGTTGTGAGGAGAGCAGCGGTATGTTGATTAATATTTGGTAATGAGATGCTTATGGAGGTGTTATGATGAAGATGGACATATGTGTCTGAATAAGTGTACTTGTGGAGAGATTGTAATGGAATAGCTAATGTCTATGTACAAATAGACAGATTATGATACTATTGGGATACAGGGATTTTTGCTGGGCCAAATTCTTTTGGTGTATTTATAGACCATCGAAATATTAAACCATATATACCCATTTGATGTCACTTCAGATCTGAAAATCAGTATTTGATTTGTTCAGATTTCAATCATATGGTGCTCCCTGTTTTAATTATCATGTAGGATAAATAAATGTTATATTTATTTGAAAGCATTTAAATGAGGTTAAAGTGTGTTTTATTTGTCAGTACACCTGTATGATAATAGTAATGCTTATTTTGGCCACTAGAGGGGACTAAACAGCCAACCGTACTATGGTAAGAAACCTAAACAATTTTTTACATTTGTTAGAATTGAAGGGAACTAACATTAGTTTTTTTATGGAAATAGAAACTGAGAGTTCTAACAGTTTTGGAGAAAGTTAAGAAAAATGTTTTGAATGTTTTGTACAGTATTTTTTTTTTTTTTTTTTTTTTTTTTTTTTTTTTAAAGAAGTTCACCAAGCCTGCATTTATTTGATTCAAAGTACAGCAAAAACAGCAAAAGTTTGAAATATTTTTTACTATTTAAATTAACTGTTTTCAATTTGAATATATTTCAAAATGTAATTTATTTTTGTGATCAAAGCTACATTTTCAGCATCATTCCTCCAGTCTTCACTGTCAAATGATCCTTCAGAAATCATTCTAATATGCTGATTTGCTGTTGAATCAACATTTTCTGAAAAAAAAATGTTGTTAATTATAGAAATGAATACTTCTATTTAGCAAGGATGCTTTAAATTGATCAAAAGTGATGATTAAGACATTTATAATGTTACAAAGGATTTATAAGTTCTTTCTATTCATCAAGAAAAAATCTACTTACCTGTTTTCAACATAATAATAATAGTAATAATAATAATAATAATAAAGTATAAAAAAATATATAGTTTTTTTGAGAAGCAAATCAGAATATTAGAATGATTTCTGAAGGATCATCTGACTGGAGTAATTATGCTAAAAATTCAGCTTTGAAATCAGGAATAAATTACATTTTAAAATATATTCGAATAGAAAACAGTTATTTTAAATAGTAAAAATATTTCACAATTTTACTGTTTTTGCTGTACTTTGTATCAAATAAATGCAGGCAAAAAAAAATCTTACTGTTCAAAAACCTTTGACTAATATAATTCTTTTGCGACGTTTAACGTGTACTTCTAAATCTCACCAGCAGATGACAACAGAAGACTGAGGTAAAGGTTACGCGGACAAAAACTCGTTCATAGTTCATAATTCAAATTTCATAATTTCCAACCCTGTTGAAGGTTCAATCTCTCAACGTTTTAACAGCATTTAAAACAGCATTGAACGGTAAGATGACCCACACTCCTAACTTTTTTCTCTTGATCATAGATGGTACAAAATATCGCCCCAACACTAAAGAATGGTTGCGCTATTTTTAATTTTGTCATTTCATCTCAATATCAACATCTGTAAGATTCAGTCAGTTGAAACAGTTTTGATGTTAGGCTAATTGCTCTAATTTTGTGTCTTGGAAAACTACTGTAACTCTTACCCCACAACATTGTGATTTTAATAATGCATTAGTAAATGCTGAAATAAACATTGAAGGAGTAGTTCACTTTCAGAACAAAAAATTACAGATAATTCACTCACCCACTTGTCATCCAAAATGTCATCTTTCTTTCTTCAGTCGTAAGGAAATTATGTTTTTGAGTAAAACATTTCAGGATTTCTCTCCATATAATGGACTTCTATGGTGCCCCCGAGTTTGAACTTCCAAAATGCAGTTTCAAAGGGCTCTAAACGATCCCAGCCAAGGGAAGAAGAGTCTTATCTAGCTAAATTTTCTAAAAAAAAAAAAAGAAAAAATATTACAATTTATCTACTTTTTAACCTCAAACGCTCGTCTTGTCTAGCTCGGCAAGATGTTCATTTGAGATTAAAAAGTATAAAAGTTGTAAATATTTTTATAAAATAACCAATCGTTTCGCTAGATAAGACCCTTCTTCCTTGGCTGGGATCATTTAGAGCTCTTTGAAGCTGCATTTAAACTGCATTTTGGAAGTTCAAACTCGGGGGCACCATAGAAGTCCATTACATGGAGAGAAATCCTGAAATGTTTTAATCCAAAAACACAATTTCTTTACGAATTAAGAAAGACATGAACAAATGTTGTAGAAGTATTGTTCATTCTTAGTTCATGTTAACTAATTAATGTATTGTAAAGTGTTTCCCTATTTATTTCCTATAACTCATCCTGCAACATGCTAAACTTCTATCTAAAGATTACAATTTAATAGTAAATCCACATTGTTTAGAGTAGAGAATAAAGGTGTTTCAAGAACTTGTTTTGTTTTTAAAAAAAAATCAATAGTTACTGTTTTATCACTGCGTTTATTTGTCACAAACAATTCAGAAACAGTACAGACTTATTTCTTTTTAAATGAATAGCTTTGACCTCCACAGGACCAAAAGGATTTTTTTTTAACAAAAGGTAGAAGGCCATAATGAAAGATGTATAAATAAAATAAAAATAACAATAATCAATAATCAATAATAATAAAAATGTAAAACTTAAATAGAAAAAATAACATATTTACATTCAGTATGTATTAAAAAAAATATGCATACAATCACAATTTCCAGCAGTTTGTAGGATTTACAAACTAAACTTAATTCAAAAACTCCCAAATGCTACCTTTAAGTATTTTCTCATATTCATATATACATAAATGCATCAATCACTGTAAAACACGTCTTTGTACCACATTCATACAGCAGTTTGAAACCACAAAATGAAAGGACATTACATGTGCAAAATATGTCATAAACAAACTGTGAATATTCAGATACTCGGGCATGCCGGTCCTCGGTGAAAACATGCCCAGTGTGCATGTGTGGTTTTGATTAGTCTGCTATGTGTGCAAGTCCGGACGGGCATAAGCCCATTGTTCTCTTTTATGACCATCTCTGATGTGTTGTCATAGCGGCCAGGCCTTGAGCTCCATAGTAAGCCGGTGTCCGGTGTGGTGAAGTTCCAGGCAGCGGCTGAATCATCCCATTATCCGGGTCAAACTCCCATATGTTATCATAGTCCATTTCCTGGTCATCTGGATCCACCGGCTGAAGGTAAGAGTCATCTGTTAAAAGTAAAAGATGATGATTAATGTCTTCAAATACTTGAAATATTTAGTTTTTCTACTAAATGTTGACTTATGGAATGAACTTAAACTGTGTGTTCCGATACTTGAATTCAATATGTAAAAATCTATTATTTAAATCAAAATCCACACAGCATGGTTCAAGAACTTAGTAAAGTGAGCCATCTAAATACTTCATGCCCTAATTTAAGATCTAGCATATCATTTCTTGTGTTCTTTTCCACAGAGAGGCTCTAAATGTCTTGCAGGATCTCCCACTTGTGAGCTTTAAATCACCCTCAGCGGTAATTCTGTCCTTTCGGTGGTCTTTCCTTCATGTGCCACCTGCAGTGCTGTCATTTAAAATACCCTGGGCCTGATCCACATTACACACACAAACATACACACACATGCCCCTTCATCTGCACTCTTGTTTCCATTGCCATGTCCTGCTTGGGCAACCACACCCCATCAAACTCTATGTGTGTGTGTGTGTGTGTGTGTGTGTGTGTGTGTGTGTGTGTGTGTGTGTGTGTGTGTGTGTGTGTGTGTGTGTGTGTGTGTGTGTGTGTGTGTGTGTGTGTGTGTGCTGGAGAAGGTCATTCTAAAACCATCGTATTAGCTGTGCCGTGAGACTCTGGTTTATGCACGTGTCACCGTGGATTATTTCCACCTTGTGGTGTTGTGTTTAAACCTGACAAGTGAGTGTGTATACGTGTGGCCTAATTAGACGTTTAAGCTATTCAATTAAACTATTTGTTTTGTTTGATTAGTTTAAAATATGCTTATGATCTAGGTCAACATTTCACACTCTAAACAAAACTTGTGGCCACAAAACTGGTTGTGCAGCTTGCTGTGTATCTTGCGTATCTGTTTCTCTATCTACATCCGTGAAACGTGCGTAACATCGTGCCATTGTGGTGCTGTAACTTCCTCCTATCTTTAGCATGTCAAAAATTCTCACCTGGCGAGTAACTGTAAGATATCTGCTGCGTCTCCATGACAGCGTGACCTGAGAAACCTCTCTGTAAAAAAAAAAAACAGGAGAACAGGAGTTAAGTTTAACATACCGTTTTAAAGCTACATACTTTTACAGTCAAACCAAAATTTATTCAGACACCTTCTCACGTTATCAGTTTATTCGCTATAGTATAGAAAATGGTAATAAAATATGACTAGAACTGAGAGTTAAACTGTGTCAGAACAAATTCATCTTGATAATTACAAATGAATTACAGTTAAACCAAAATTTATTCAGACACCTTTAACATTTCTCACATTATCACAGTTTATTCGCTATAGTTTAGATTAGAAAATGGTAATAAAATATGACAAGAACTCATAAGTTAAACTGTGTCAAAACAAATTCACCTTGATAATGTCAGATAACTTTGATAGAAAGGTATGTAAGAAAACATAGTCAGATCAAAGTGTCAAATCAAATTTTTGGTGCCAAATTTTTATTAATTTTATTGGTAGTCCACTGTATGAAGACTTTTTGGGTATAATATGTCCTCACTAAATTAATAAAATATCAAAAATTAAATCTAATGTCTGTATCATTTTTGGTTTGACTGTAGTTCTATCCATCTTAATTATTTTTGTCCTATTAATTCATTAAAATACATACAATATTTATATACATCTTAATACTTTTAGTACAATGTTTTTATATATAAATTTTTTTTTCAGCAAGTATGCACTAAATTGATCAAAAGAGACAGTAAAGACATTTATGTTACAAAAGATTTTCCATTTAAAATAAATGCTGTTTTTTTTTTTCAATTTTCTATTCACTAAAGAATTTTTTTTTTTTTACATTTGTTTTCAGTTTTGATAATTTTTTTTTTTTTTTTTTTTTTTTTGAGTACTAAATCAGCATTTTAGAATGATTTTTAAGGATCGTGTAACATTAAAGACTGGAGTAATGAGGCTGAAAATTCAGCTTTGCCATCATAGGAATAAATTATTATTTAAAATGTATTAAAATAGAAAAAAGTTATTTTAAATTGTAATAATATTTCACATTTTTACTGTTTTTACTGTATATTTGATCAAATAAATGCAGCCTGGGTGAGCATAAAAGACTTTCAAAAACATAAATAAATCTCACCAACCACAAACAGAACAGTGACCTATTTCTATCCATCTCAATAATTTTTTGGTCCTGTTAAGTTATTAAAATATTTCTTTACCTTTCAAAGGTTTGAGGTCAGTAAGATTTTTTTTTAAAGAAATTAATACTTTTATTTAGCAAGAATGCTTTAAATTGATCAAAAGAGACAGTAAAGACATTTATAATGTTACAAAAGCTTTCGATTTAAAATAGTTGCTGTTCTTTTGAATTTTTTCTTTTTTTTCCGAAAACATTACGTTGTTTTCAATATTGGTAATAAGATATGTTTCTTGAATTCTCAGCATATTAGAATTATTTCTAAGGTATCACGTGACACTGAAAACTGAAGTAATGATGGTGAAAATTCAGCTTTGCTTCACAAGAATAAATTACTATTTGAAATATATTAAAATTAAAAATATATATATTTTAACTGTAATATTATTGTACATTTTTACTGTTTTTACTGTATATTTATTTAAATAAATGCAGCCTGGGTGAGCATAAGAGACTTCTTTCAAAAACATTAAAAATCTTACCAACCACAAACAGAACAATAGTTTACATTTTGTGCATTAAGGAACTTGTTTGAATAGGGTCATAATAAAGTAAAATGATCTTGAAAGAAAATCTATTGCCGTCCCATTACCTGAGAGATGTGGTTGCGTTCTAGCTGTCGGTTTGGGGCGGGCAGTAACTTCAGTTTGGAAACGGCCTGGGCACGTAGCTCTTCAGACCACTGACTGCTGACCACCTCAGGTTCCAGGGCCTGTCCGTGTCTGATTTTCCGCCCAAGAGGAGGAGTGCGCAGCCGGAAGGAAGGAGGAAGGAGAGGAGGATACGACTGCTCCATGGAGCCCCGAGAAGAATGCTGTGTAGCACAAAAATATGCACATGAGATTTGCCCTCACTTGAAAGATAGCATAATAAACTAAGCCTATAACATACTCCACTGATTAAAGGATTTAGACCTAAAGCTGTTATGTAATCCAGGTTTAAAACCCAACAAGTTAAAACCTGCATTCCATGTAAAAAATACTCTTTCAAATGTGCATGTTAGCAGGGACAACACTTTGCCTTATTCGCTCAGCAGCCTTTTTCATTATGCATCTAGATGGATCAATTAGTAATGCAGGCTATGGGGACTTTCCATGGCTTTAGCTCGTCAAATCAGCGCCCTTGCTTTCGGGGTGTTCGGTCACCGTAGGCAGCAGCGGTGTCAAGTGAGAGAGCGGATCTGATATCCTGACCCACTTACCAATGCATGTGCAGAGCTCTCCTCAAGAGGGTACATTCTGGGGGTGCTGGGGTCGTCATAAAGGGGCGAGAGAGGTTTGCGGTGTCCGATCAAGTCTGAGTGGCGGTGTGGAACTAAGAGCTGGTGTTTGACATTTGTCTGTGGCGTGCTCCAGCTGTTTGACTGAAAAAAGACAGATGGAAAAATATTAGTTATTCTTGTTTTTCATTCTGTTTTCCCAGAAGCCAAACTGAATGCAAATCATGCTCTGCTACCTTAACTAGCGGGGCCTTTTTGATGTGTTGAACAGGGCCGTTGCAGTGCACCGAAGTGTATGGCGTGTTGTAAACCGGTGACATGGGACCTTCTGAAGCAAGATAGGATGTCTGTGGAGGGGAGGAGTAGTGGAGTGAAACAGGGTGGTGGTCAGGGGCCGGTCGGACGCGAGAGGAAAAGCTGCTGCTCCTGCTGCCCAGGTGAGCCGAGTACTGTGTATCTGAGGAGTTAGGCCTGCTGGAAATGAACTGTACAAACACAAACAACACAGAAACTGATTAAATGGACTGTATTTACATTCTTCTAGCAGGTTACAGCAATCTTTGTACTCTGTTCGACAGTTTTCCACAAGCCAATCAATTTCAGTGGATAAAACCTAATAGGAAAAAGTCTCAAAGTTTCAATCAGAAATATTTTGGTTTACAGACATAAAATGTGCTGTGAATGGCAATTCATGTTGATTTATAGGAGATAAAATGGCGTAGCACCTTGTCATATTGTTGAACATCAACACATGTCTCTATTAAAGGAAAAGTTCACTTCCAGAACAAAAATTTACAAATAATGTACTCACCCCCTTGTAATCCAAAGTTTTCATGTCTTTCTTTCTTCAGTCAATAAGAAATAGTTTTTTGAGGAAAACATTCCTGGATTTTTATCATATAGTGGACTTCTATGTTGCCCCCGAGTTTGAACTTCCAAAATGTGGTTTAAATGCTGCTTTAAAGGGCTCTAAACAATCCAGCTGAAGAAGAAGGGTCTTATTTAGCGAAACGATCGGTTATTTTCTAAAAAAAAAAAAAAAAAAGATAATTTATATACTTTTTAACCTCAAATGCTCGTCTTGTCTAGCTATGCTTGTACTCTGTACTCCGGTTCAAGACAAGTTAAGGTATATCGAAAAACTCCCATCTCATTTTCTCCAACTTCAAAATCGTCCTACATCGCTGTTTTACCTTTTTTTTGTAAAGGGTGTTTTATCTTCTTTGCACGTTCACTTTATAAACACTGGGTCAGTACTTCTGCAGCGATGCTGGACGATTTTAAAGTTGGAGGAAAAGATGAGAAGGGAGTTTTAAAGGTTAAGAATTAAATAAATTGTAATTTTTTTTTAGAAAATAACCAATCGTTTCACGAGATAAGACCCTTCTTTCTCGGCTGGGATCATTTAGAGCCCTTTGAAGCTGCATTTAAGCTGTATTTTGGAAGTTCAAACTCGCTGGCACCATAGAAGTCCACTATATGGAGAGAAATCCTGAAATGTTTTCCTCAAAAAAACATAATTTCTTTATGACTGAAGAGAGAAAGACATGAACATCTTGGATGACAAGGTGGTGAGAAAATTATCTGTAATTTTTCTTCTGGAAGTGAACTTCTCCTTCTCCCAAAAATAAAAATTCTGTCATTAATTACTCACCCACATGACTGTTTTAACAATGTCCTTACTACCTTTCTGGGTCTTGAACGTATCAGTTGCATTGCTGACTAGGTCAGAAAGCTCTCGAGTTTCGTCAAGAATATCTTAATTTGTGTTTCGAAGATGAATGAAAGTCTTATGAGTTTGGAATGACATGAGGGTCAGTAATTAATGACAGAATTTTCATTTTTAGGATACTTGGTAAATAGTGTTTAGTGCTAAATCACAAGAGTCTTGTAGGAAATTGAGTGCACACGTGTTAATTATTAACAGCCCAACTGAAACACTGCTGATCTTATTCACAACCACATGAGCTGCTCCACCAAAATAAACATTCAAGTCATTCTTATGAATAATGCCCCATATTTTAAATCTGCCTAACCCAATTTCATACTAGATATGAAATCAAACTGTGTGAGAGCAATTCACCTAGGGAAGCTAGGAAACACGTTGCAGATGGGAAAATATGTTCACAGCTTGATGTTAATGGGTTTGGGCTCTTGGGATAGACACTTACACAGAGAGGCTCAGCATAACCAGGGGAAACAAGGTTGTCAACGGTACTGGGCAGCTGGAGCTCATGGGATCTGCGTTTGTCCTGGGACTGCCTTAGTGGGTCGGTAGCTCCATGGCTGCTGCCGCTCCACCTGTCAAACTCTGGAGCCTGAGGAGATATATCAGAGGAGAAAGTGAATATCTCATAGCATTTACACTCAGTATCTAAGATATTCAACACCATGTCCAAGATGGAAGTGAGCGCTCACCTGTTTCTGTGTTGGAGTGTAAATGATGTCATAGACAGGGGGAGGAGGGCTGAGGATGGGGACGTCAGCGCTTTTGAAATTCTGGATCCAGTCATTGAACTCGCTCTTGTCCAGACAGGACACGATGATGGGGTTTATCAACTTCCCTAACAACGAAACCCACAAGAGTTAGAGTCACGTATGCATCTGCACAGCATGATAAAAAAACAGTCAGAGTTTACACTCATCTTTATGGCACATATCAGATCTTTGCCAAGAATGATAACATCCGGCAAATAAAGTTGGACTCATTAACTCACCCTCAATCATAAATGTGTTGGGCTTGATGTCCTGGCAGGGAGTTGTGACTGTAATCATGTTGAGAGGAAGTTTGCCCTGCAATTGCAAATACATTCGAGATTATTTCATGAGTGCCTTGCTAGATTATTTGTGCAATCTTACTACTGCATTCATTTGTGCAAATGAAATTATTTCAGCATACCTTGTAAAAGAGGCCATTGTTCTCTTCAGACAGAATTATGAGATAGTTGGGATACAACACCAGCAGACGGTCATACTGCTCCTGTCAGCCAAACAGAGGAATTGATTAACAGTCATTATTGTTTCTATATAGACCTACACTACAGTCCGCAATAAGCTAATAGTAACTTGTTTTAGACACTTTCTTCCAGTTACTTTATCTATTTTTTGCTGCAGCAGAGAGAATGTAAGCAAAACACAAAATGGGTCCCTAAACGATTCAATTGTTTTTGTAAATGACTCACTCATTAACTTGCTTTTTGTGTGATTCAGTGTGTTTGAGTGAATAATTTGATGATTAATGACTAATGATGGGAAAAAATAAATGTTTTCGAAATTCTGAATCAACTTCGCACAATGATTCCTTGTTTTGAAGCACTTGTGTGAATGCAGGGTGGCATTATCTGCTGGTCAAAATGATGAATATGCAATGATAACTCAACCTAAATATACTAAGGCACCTTTTACAAACCAATTACAATTGGTTTTATTAAAACGCAGTCTATTAAATGTAATCAACAAATAATTAACTATTAAATAAGAAGTCTGTAAAATGTGTGTTCTTTTATTAAAGGGCTTGGTTTATGTCTTTTAGGCAAGACTTGGCTTATTAGGCGAATTAAAAGCAATTAACTATCAGTTCCTTATTTTAATCATACACGCACTTCATGGAAATTCAGTAAAACTGAACCAACATTATAACCGACCAGCAATCGGTTTAAATCAACAGGACCAGAGATCGGTTAAATCATGAATAAATCATGACCCTAGTTTACCAATAAGAGCCTTTTAGCTGTGAACTATCAGAGTTTGATTCAAATCACGGATTCGAAACAAAAGATTCGTAAAGGCTTTGAAGCTTCGAAGCATTGTTTTGAAAGCGCATGTTCTTTGGAACGCGCAAATACAGACAAGCGGAGTAAAACAAACAGTTGAAAGTTGAAGATTGAAATGCTGTCGGAGCGTAATTCGACGACCGGAACTAACTTTTGTGTAATAATATCTAAGAAAGCTGGCCATGATTTCCCAGAGGTCTTGCTCCGACCACGAGTGTGTGTGTTTTAACTCGGCTCAGGGTGTGTTCAAAGACAGCTGTTGGGTGAGTCAAGTCAAGTGCGTGAGGCAAGCAACTGGTTTACACACCCTTTTCACAAGCAGATCCTCTCCGCTCTCACAGTACACTTAAGAAGGACTATCAGTTGCTCACCCTCCCTCACTCTCTGGGAAAAGGTTTAGCTATTTGGCCACACGTACGCCGGATATTGGGTTACACGACAGTCCCCACAGTATGAACTGGCGGGCTTTGTGTTTGTATGCTGTCGTTTCAAGGAGACCTGCTGAAACCAGGCAGACTTTGACTAATGAGGGTGTGAAAGTGACCATGCCAAAACAGATCCTGAGTGTAAACCGAGCTTGCTTTGCACCTTTTAAGAAAGCATGGAAGTGAATTTAGACCCTTGTCATGCTAAGACCAAACAATTAATTTAAAGGCTTTTCCGCATGCTCAATTGCGTAATGCCTTTGTGTTCAAATTGAACTTGACTGCAATTGTATTGTCTTATATTTTGAGTATAGAAAATTAGAGTAACTGCGTCATTAAAATATTATATATTTTATATGATAATGCTATAGAGCAGGGGTTTTCAAACCTGTCCTGGAGCCTCCCCTGCCCTGCACATTTTGCTTGTCTCTCTCATCTAATACACCTGATTCAAATCATCAGCTCATTAGTAGAGACTGCAAGACCTGAATTGGGTGTGCCTAATAAGGGAGACATACAAAATGTGCCGGGCAGGGGAGGCTCCAGGACAGGTTTGAAAACCCCTGCTATAGAGTGTTTTCACTATGCATCATCAGTTGGCCATATTGGCGGCACTGAACGTAAACAATGCCACTGAACCAAACGAAGCTTGCATATTTAGCTGATTATTGCTGCTGAAAATGATCAAGTATTGTCATATTTTGGGCTGTATTAATCGGTCAAACCAAGAAATAACATTTGGAGTACTACAGACTGCCAAAAGTTATAAGAAATCAAGAAGAGTGCAAAAACTGAGGAACTAAAGGTGTTTGTGTTTTTTCAGGGCAAGAATCTCAACAACATTTGTGTTTGTTCTTATCATTAAAACTGCTCGTACATATCTTTACCTGTGAACTTTAGTTCAGCTAAGTCCTTCTATATGAATGAGCAGCATCCACACATTTTTTCCATGGTTTAGACAGCATAAATTAGCAGAATAACATATTCATTAGTACATTAACTCCAATTCATGCAGTTGTTTACATTCGAGTATCGCCAATATGTTAAGTGCATATTGCGTTAAGTGCAAACCCTCTATTGCTGTTATAACATATGTATGTAAATATATTAATATATTTTTTGTGTTATTTTTTCAGGTTGTATAACTAATCCAACTGAAATAAAGGATAATATGATGAGAACATCCTGGAGAGCTCTTACCTGACAAGGCATGTGTTGCAGCCTGACTTTCGTGACGTAAGTGATGGTTCCTAGACTCTCTCGTTGCGAGCCCTCCCATTCGTAAATGGGCTCTTTACTGATAGAGTTCCTCAACTCCTCCTTTTCCACTTTGGTTTCTTCTGAGCACTGCACCTTTGGAGACAATATTGGGTTTGAATCCATGTTCAAAAGTAGAAACCAGCATGATGTGTCTTGTTATGATATGGGAAAGATAAGGGAGTGTCATCAGCATTAGAGATTTCAAAGAAAACGGTTGCTTCTCGATTGCACATCTCAGCTAATTATGCGGATGCGGATGTTTTGCTCAGTGAGCTCAATTGCTGCAATAGCACGATGTGTCAGAACAGGAAAGCATACATGTCTTTTTCAAATCCAGTCAAGGTGACCACAAAAGAAACCACTCCCTTATGAAATCCCAAAGGACAATGACCAACATGAGTCACTCTGACCTGAATTAACACCTTGTTCATTGTCATATACTTCAGGTAATTCTGATAAAAGGTAGATGCAATACCTTAATTCTTGTGTATGTCTCCAGTGCGATTGCACTGCCGCCGTTTTCCTCGATTTGTTCTTTCAAAAGCCCAAACCAGTTGTTCATCTCCTCCTCTGTCGAGCAGTACACGATGATAGGATTCAAGCTGACCCCTGCAAAGGTCAAAGACAAGAGGTCAGAGGTTAGGTCAGATGACTATGACCAGTGACCATCTGGATCTCTTTAAGAGCCTGCAACAGGTTGCTGAATATTTTAGTGAATCTCTTGTTTTTAAGTATAGATGCATTTGTGTAGATACCGTCGCTCTGTTTCATGTCAAAATGTCAGTGTTGACACTTTTGACCCTGAGAGCAAATAATCTGTTTCAAGAGCTCTTAACATTACAACATGCCATGCATTTGCAGCAAACCAGTTGTCCCTTCTAACAGCTATTCTGAAAGAATGCATCCAACCTGAAATCTCCCTTTTATCAGACCCACATTCCAGTTTTTATCAACACAGATATCAGCCACTCTGACCTGCCCTGTACAGTCATTTCCAGTTAGGTGTGATGTGTTTTTAGCCAAGGCACGTGTTTGTTTGCAAGACTTGATCATTTTTTTCCCAGAATACATATTTAGTCATGACTGTAAATGCTGTTTTGTGCCTCATAGGCTCTTGACTCTCACTCCCAGCAATCAAAATACAGTAGCGAGTCCTATCTGATATAACGCTGTGCCAGATAAGAAGATTTATTCACTAATTTGCAAAGTGGGACTTAAGATCACGTAAAGGGTTAAGCTTTAATTCTTTTTAATTAATTGCGGTCGCATTGACTCATCTTCCGAGAAAGTTAAGCGTATTTGGCGCGTTTAGTTGATTGCTCAGCGTGACAAAGCAGTAAAATCAATGTTTTCTCGTGTGGTAAATTCTCATAAAAATTTTATAAGCAAACTTGTGTGTTCAGGTCCAGTGCTCTGGAATGTGAAGTTCTTTAACTGTGAAAGAGAGGTGAAGAAAGAAAGGGCCCTCGTAGCTCCACAGCTGAGCGAGTTCAGGCGCACCTGTCGTATAACAAGGGGGGTCTTGAGGACAACTTATCTCTTTTCTGACTAGTGGCAAATGGAGGAGGTTTACTTTGCGTTAGTGCTTTTGAACCTCTGGAATGTCCGAACATGGGAAGTGGTTTTGGGCCTACATAGTGTGGTTTTACAATGTACGCCTCACTCGTCTTATGTTTTCTGGTAAGTTTAGACTCACAGATTCCAGACTTAAATATCACTGAGAACAACAGGGTTTAGAATTAAAAAAAAAAAAAAAAAACTCTATATACATACTATTAGATGTATGTAACTTTATTTCCCTGTTGCTTTATCTTGTGTTACTTGCCTACCTTTTCCTGTTTGTGCAACTCTGGATTATCAAGCGCACTCACCGTTTATCTGGAATGCAAATTCCTGCGGGTCACCAAAGCTGTTCCTGTTCTGCAACTTGCAAATTGTGAGCTCTTTGAGAGGAAGTGTTCCCTGTATAACAAAAATAAATCATAGTGAGTTTAGTGGTCTGCCTTTATAGCGAATTAAATAAACATTTTTATATAGAGAGCCATTAGACAATCTACATTACATATATGCTAATTATTTTAAAATAAAATAAAATTTGACTTAATTTGGTATACACCGCCAGTCAAAAGTTTTTGAACAGTAAGATTTTTAATGTCTTTTAAAGAAGTCTCTTCTGCTGACCAAGCCTGCATTTATTTGATTCAAAGTACAGCAAAAACAGAACAATTTCGAAATATTTGTACTATTTAAAATAACTGCTTTCTATTTTAATATATTTTAAAGTCATTTTATCCTGTATAATGATAATAAAATGTTTATTATCATGTTGAAAACAAGTTTCTTTAATGAATAGAAAGTTCAGAAAAACAGCATTATATAAAATAGAAATATTTTGTAATATTATAAAAAAAATGTATCATCACTTTTGACCAATTTAAAGCATCCTTGCTAAATATAAGTATTAATTTTTATAATTTCTTTCCCAATCATGTGATACTTTAGACTGGAGTAATGATGCTGAAAATTTAGCTTTGATCACCGGAATAAATTACATTTTATAATATATTCCAATAGAAAACAGATATTTTGAATAGTAAACATATTTCAGATTTGTACTGGTTTTGCAGTACTTGGTGAGCAGAAGTGACTTTAAAAACAGGATAAATCTTACCGTTCAAAAACTTTTGACAGGTAGTGTAAGAATAACTTTAAACTTTTAAAAACAAATGTTACATTGTCATGAAAATTATGACACTTAAGCTATCTGTCACTTTGACACATTCACCGTTGCACAATGCTCTTTTATTGATAATGAACATTTATTACCGTCACCTCCCAGTGACTAAATAAATGCAGGCATAATAAAACCTGATTAATGCAGGTCACAATAGACAGAGATAAATTTTATGATAGAATACAACTTAGTGTGGCATTTTTGGCATGGATAGGTGACACATTTTACATGACCATAAAGCATAGACAGTCTGTAATATCCGTCTCTGTTACTACATGACTCAAACGACAGTTCGTGCCTAAGGCAGTGACACAAGCATGGACATATAAGGCGCTCCTTTACTTTTCGGCCTGTGGTATGCATTGTTTATTGTGTGTAGCAAAATGAATACAGTAGGTGCATCTTTTACCTGGTATGTGAGTCCAGTTGTGTTGTTGGAGACAAAATGAAGATGGGTTTGGAACAGGTCCAGATAGCAGTCATGCACATCCTGAAAGAACAGACACATTCCATCAGCTCAGCATCGACACAATCAGAGGGATCATTCTGGGTAATGCTGCTTTATAAGCTTGAATTCAACAACATTGGTGGATTAAAAGATTTCACTCTCCCATAGTCTGAATAGCAAGATTTTCAAAGGTCATGTTGAAGGCAAACTACAAAAAAGATGCAGATACATGTAGCAATCTTAGTTAAGTTGTTAAATACGTCTGTGTCAATCAAGTCTCTTTGTGAATACTTTCTGAGAAGTGTTTGTTTGCTCCAAAGACTAGTTAAAGCAGCTGACATTGATTTATCACGGACAGCTCATTTCCTTTCATCCGATCTAGGCCTTTACCACACGGTACAGAATATACCATTATCACAAATACTGTTAGGTAACACATCCTTTCAACTGTAATGGCGCCACTGTACATTATGTTCCCCCTTTAACCTCACCCTGTGTTGGGTTATTTTTCTTTCCTTCACCTTACACTCATTTTGTTTCCCAGTATGACTACATGTTGTCAAACCTAAGAGATTCCCACGCTTCAGAGCCAATGTGTAATATATCAGCGGTTTGATCAGCGTGCTCTGCCCCAGGTAATCTCAGCAACTCTGAGCCATTTCACAACACCTCACATCTCTGCGTGTTTCGACACGGCCTAAACTCCCCAAACTGAGTTGCATCAATTAATCAGCAAATGCACGTACGTCATACCCGCAGGGCTTCATAGAAGCTCCATGTGACATCTTGTATCTTCCACCTGTTTGTTATGCATTACCTCATTGAGAGTGAGTAAGTGACTGTCACGGCTGCTCGGACCACTTTAATCATCGTATGCAAGTCTGTTTTGAATGGTTTATTGAATGATTATTCTTGACGACTGTGTGTTTGTTTGTAGTTTGTTTGGATATGTGTCTTACCTGGCAGTGCAGGAAGCGGAAGCGGACTTTAGAGCTGTGGATCATCCTGCCATAGTTTTTTACATTGATGCTGCTCTTTTTCCATCCACTAGCTGGATCGTAAGGGAACGGAGGGTCCCATTTGATGTTTTCGATCACCTGGAGATCTTTGGGTGACATTTCCTGTGTCAACACAGTGTTAAAAGTTAGTTGCTTCTCTCAATAACATTTGATATGCAAAAATGTACCCAAATGCGAAAGACTAATTAATAGGGAATGTTTTCATAACTTTGTCTAATGTTCTGGAAAAGTTGCAAACAAGACATTCATGCAGTAGTTAATAGAATGTTCTTATGAAAAACGTTGACAAAATGTTAGCATCAAAATATTATTTATACAATTAGGTTCTAAGAATGTTGTTGGAAGTTATGACAACGCTATTTTCAAATATGCTGCGAATTTAAAGCATCTGATTTTGAACAGAATTCTTAGAACATACTTGTACTAGTTTTCTGGTAACATTCTGCTAACGTTTTCCGAAATGTTATTGTATCATAACTTACAAAAAAATTAAGGTTTTTGAAGTTTTGAACCTAACTACTTCTGGAAATAAAATTTCCGTAACTTAATTTTAGGAAAGCATTCTTAGAACTTAGATTTGTTTTCTGGTAACATTCTGCTAACGTTTTACAAACCGTTAGTATAACAAAAGAAAAACTTTCTTAAAACATAAAAACTTGACGTTTTAAACCTGAACAGCTTTTGGAAATAATATTTCTGCAACTTAAGCGAAATTTTAGGAAAGCATTCTTAGAACATAGATTTGTTTTCTAGTAACATTCTGCTAACATTTTCCGAAATGTTAGTATAAGAAAAGAAAAACTTTCTTAAAATAGACTTTTTAACCTAATTTAATGTTTTTAGAACTTAAATTTTAGGGAAATGTTCTTAGAACATAGACTTGTTTTCTGGTAACATTCTGCTATCATTTTTTTCTGAAATATTAATAAAATAAAGGAAAAAGTTTCTTAAATTAAAAAAAATAATAAGTTTTGAACCTTCACAACTTTTGGAAATGTATTCTTAACTTAAGCAAAAACTTTTTTAGAACATAGACTTGTTTTCTGGTAACATTCTGCTAAAGTTGTCTGAAAAGTTAGTATAACGGAAAAAAAAAACTTTTAATAAAAAAAAAAATTAAATTTTGAGCCTTCACAACTTTTGGAAATGGTATTTTTCATAACTTAAGCAAACTTTTAGGAAAACATTCTTAGAACAGACTTGTTTTCTGGTAACATTCTGCTAACAAAACATTAGTCTAACAAAAGAATAAACAAATTGACGTTTTTAACCGTAACTTTTGAAAATGATTTTTTCACAACTTAAGCAAAATTTTAGGAAAACAGTCTTAGAACATACACCTGTTTTCTGGTAACATTTAGTATACGTTTTCCAAAATGTTAGTATAACAAAAGAAAAACTTTCTTAAAAAAATTGCAGTTTTGAACCTAAACAACTTTACAAATAATATTTTTCATAACTGAAGTGAAATTTTAGGAAAACAATCTTAAAACATAGACTTGTTTTCTGATAACATTCTGCTAACATTTTCCGAAACTTTAGTATAACAAGGAAAAACTTTCTCAGAACATAAAAACTTGACATTTTGCATCTTAACAACTTTTGGAAATATTTTTTTCATAACTTAAGCGAAATTTTAGGAAAATGTTCTTGTTTTTCTGGTAACATTCTGCTAACGTTTTCCGAAACATTAGTGTAAAAAAGGAAAAACTTTCTTAAAACATAAAAATTGAGGTTTTGAACGTTCACAAAAACCTGAACCTTGGAAATAACATTTAACTTAAGCCAAATTTTAGGAAAACAAGCTTAGAACATAAACTTTTATGGGAACATTCTGCTTTGCAAAACCAAGGCAGAACTTTCTTAAAATATGCAAAAAATGTACGTTTTGAACATTCACAGAACTCTTCATAATTTAATGAGAAGATTAGGAAATCCTTAGCTGTGAGGTTCCTCACCTTTCTTGGTGTGACTGTGCAGAGAATGTTGATGATGCTGTTGGACTTCTCCTGACCCTCCTGCGGGTACTTTTTCCGGAACAATCGGCTGCTGCTCAGAAAACAGTGCACAAAACAGTAGACCCTAGTTAGTCAAGTAGGGTTGTGGGATACGAAAAAAAAAAGATGTGACCCCACACAGGGGTTATCTTGACTCAAGATGATCAGTTAATCTCGCTGAGTCAGAATCTGTCTGTGAAGATTCTGCTTCTCAGTGTCCCACACAAAAGATTACATCACCCCTACACATGTCCATTCTTCCTTAGCTTGCACTAGTCAACATATCAGTTTTACATCTCAGTCTGCGCCATTTAAAGAGAAAAACAATAAAGCTTGTGTTACAAACCACAATGCCCTGCTCATGAAATGTCTTTTGTTACCCATGACCCTCATTTATAATCATTAGTGTCAGATCTATATAATGAAGTCCTTCCTGCCCAACGATAAGCTAAGGAAGTCAATGTCAGCGAGGAAATCTTCCTCGGCAAGAGAGGAGTCCCGTGTTTTTCTTCTCTCTCTTTGTCAATCTGTCTCTGCTTTGAATGCTATTAGCATAACAACACTGGGCTCATTCATGCAGACAATAATGGGAAGTATCGGTGATTTACTAGGGCTCAGTGATGAACGTGTTTGGCATCCGGAGAATTCATCCGGCAGGTTGTAGGCAGCTTGTTACACAGAACATGTTGTAAAAGTGATGAAAGTTTGACAGCGACAACTTTGTGGAACTTTATGTTAGAGGCTTTAACTATTTCCAGCGAATCACCTTTTGTCTTCATTAAAAATGCAACCATTCAGTGGACTTATTTTAAACCTGATAGGGGTCCAAAGGGTCCTGCTACAGTGAACTCTAATCTGATATGTTCGCTGTAAAAATACAAAGAGTTTTTTATGGTCTCGGACTCTGAACCCTAACTGAACCCAGTAACTTACATGCAGAGCACATGCAAGCCAGACACAACAGACAAAGTCTGATTTAAAATAGGCCGACTGTCTGTTTTAATGACAGGCAGTTTTAAGATTTGTCCAAATTGATGGCAGTAAATTACACGGATCGCTGTCACTTGCAGTGCAAGCACAATAGTATTACTTTCTGTGCAGGATAAACCCAATTCTCTTAAAAAAACACGAAACCTGAGAAGTCTACCCTTCCCTGAAGGCTGCACTGGAAACAGAAATAGATCTAACTTCATTACACTAGTGAATTCTGTCAGCAGATGAATGTATCAGTCAGGATGAAGTGAGATCCTGACACTGAGCTAATGAGATTTACAGACAGCATCATTACACCGCTAAATTCAAATCGCTAACCTGTGTTTATCATGTCAGCGTGCTAGAAAATATCATTTTTCAATCAGTATTTTTGTCTTGTTTTTCATTAAAACATCATTGTGTATTACTAAACCTTTTAGGAAGGCAAAAGCTAAAAAGTGTTTTTAAAGATTATGATTTTTTTTTTTTTTACCCTATTGGCTATTTTTTCTTCTTTTAAATATAAATATAAACTTGCATTTATATTTTTATTAAAATAATAATTATTTTCATATAAAAATGATGTAGATAAAAACAAATCCTATAAAAGTATATATGACTGATTGTTTACCCAATTGGACATTTTAATGTATTTTTTTTAAAGGTAAAAGACATCAAATTAAGATTATATTTAAATTACATTAAAATAATAATATATTTTTACTAATAATATAGTTTTCATATAAAAAATGGTTAATAAATAAATATTTGCCAGTGGGCCGAGGAAAATAAAATTAATTATAAATATATTTTAAGAAAGCAAATCTTATAAGTTAATAGATGAAATGTTTTACCCAATTACCATTTTTATTTTTTAAATATAAAAAATATAAAATTATATTTGAATACATACATAAAAATACATGTAAATATAGCTGCAAGCAGCAATTACCGGGGTTCGAGTATTTAAGGCCTTTACGGCTTCTATACCGTTAGGGTGTTGGCCAACATAAAATATATGGTTGACACCAGAACATATCCAAACTATTGTGTTCATTAAGCATGATTACAGACACAGACAGACGCACACATATTTTGTTGCACATAAGAGATTTGTACAATAAATGATAAGTGACAACATGCTTAAGTCTTGTGTTTTTAAGATTTGATATATCATTGTCATGTTTCACTGTAATCATAATCATGTGTAATTGTCAAATATGATATATCTGTATAAATTAAGTTTTAAACTTTGGCTAAATGTGATTTGAAAAGTTATAACAGTGATTTAGTATCACTTACATATAAAGTCAAAACTACATAAAGCCATTAAACCCTACAAAGCACTGTTCTAGAAATATGTGCAAGCCCATTAGTGGTATTCTACTGCCATCTAGTGGCTATAGTTGTAATTTTGTTGAAATAGAGGTGCATTGTTTTAAGCTTTATAACTATTAAATTGCCTTTTTTTTGCCCAGTGTCCATAAACATATGCTTGTTTTGAATCATATAATACATAATTAGGTTTGTGAATTTTTGTGTTTTATTTCAGTATTTGTAGACTTTAATCTACACTAGATAAAAAGCATGTTAAGAAATGGCTCTGTTATAGCTGTCCAAATGCAAAACTTCAACATTTTTTTGATAATTATTGACTAAGAGAGTCTGGAGAATTGTACTGCACTGATTTTATTGAGTATGGGTTGAAAACCCAGAACGAGTTCACCAAAGTATGTTTTTAAAATTATCTCACGTATTAAAAGAACAGTTTGATTGACAACATTGGTCCTAGAGGCAAAGTTGTTCAGAATGAGGAGATCTATCATATGATATGAAGATATACTGTATATGTGAAGATATTGACGTTTAATTGGGTTTTTAGTTCTATATACAATAGAAATATCATGTTTTTGACACCTTTTTAACTGTTATAGCGCCACCTATGGTCCGATCGTCATGAAACTTCGCATGCTTGTTAACGGTCATCTGGAACATGTTGTCACCCATTTTTGTAAAGTTTTGAGTTTTTGTTTAGGTTTTATAGGCTTTTGGATATATATTGCCACGCCCCCTTTATTAAATGAGCCCATTATAGCCAACCAAAGGACAAAATTCAACATTTTTTTGATAATTATTGATCTAGACAGTCCAGAGAATATTACTGCAGTGGTTTGATCCAGATCGGGCGAAAAACCTAGGACTAGTTCGCAAAAGTAGGTTTTTAACATATTTGTGAATAATTAATGAACGATTTGATTGACAGCAATGGTTCTTGAGTCAAAGTTTCTCTGCATGAGGGGATCTATCAAATGATATGCATATTGTGTGGATGTGTGAAACGCCGAGCGATTACAGAGCCAAAAAATCTCGTTAGCGCCAACTAGTGGCCGATTTCTTTCAAAATTCTTACAGACCTTTAGGGCCGTGAGTCAAACATGCCCACCGAGTTTCATTCCGATCGACTTCCGTTAACCTTGTCAAATAGGTGCTCAAACTTCATTGGCCAATGGCGGCCATGTTTTTTGAGATACGCCAATGTCCTCATAGACACCTATGCCCCTTTGGTCCAAGTCACTGCATACCAATTTTCAAGTCGATCGGACTAACGGCTGCGTATTTATAGTCAATAATATGTTTTTTCCGTTTTATAGCGCCACCAAGTGTTCAAGCTCCGCAATTTTTTTGATTTTAACCAAGGATCGAGCTTATACACATGTGTACCGAGTTTGGTGAAGATATCTCATTTCGTTCAAAAGTTATAGCCATTTTAGTAAAATTGACCCCTAACTTTCGAACGTTTTGGTGACCCTTTATGACCATGAGTCAAAAATTCAACTTTTTTTTGATAATTATTGATATTCAGTGTCCAGAGAATATTCCTGCACTGGTTTGGTTCCGATCGGGTGAAAAACCTAGGACTAGTTCGCAAAAGTAGGTTTCGGCTTCACGTCCATTTTTCGGGGTCAACCGTGTGCCGCAGCTCAAAAATTCCGTAATACACTTTTGTTCGGCCTGACCCAAGGATCGCAGCGATGTAAAGTTTTTGAGTCTACGACAAGCGGTTTACGAGATTATGGCCATAATGTCAAAAATTTTAGTTTTTTGCGCTGTAGCGCCACCTATGGTCCGATTGGGCTGATACTTTGATAGGTTCTCCTCGATTTTTGCTCTATCTTTTGACCAAGTTTCAAGTCTCTAGGCCTTACGGTTTGGGCTGCACATTCAGTTTTACGGCGGAAAAATAATAATAATAAAAATCCTAACAATTACAATAGGGTTTCAGTGCTACGCACTCGAACCCCTAATAAATTGCCAATGGGGTGAGGAAAATAAAATTAATACAATATTTTTTTCTTATAACAAATCTTGTTCTAACAAATTGAATCTAACAAATCAAAATTAATATATTCAAATATATTAATATATTTTTTATCCCAACTGGCAATTTTTCCTTTTTAAAAAAAAAAAAAAAAAATCAAACTAAGACGTTAAAATAATAATAAATGTTTTCATATAATAAAATTAGGTTGAAAACAAAAAACTTTTTAAATTAATTAAAAATATATTTGATGGAAAAAAAAAATGTATAAATTAATATATGACTGATTGTTTTACCCAGTTGGCATTTTCCCTTCTTTTACATTATAAAAAAATATCAAATTAAAATTATATATAAACAAACAAACAAACAAATAAAAATTTCATGTACAAAATTATGTAAAAAAACAACAAAACTGTTTGCCAGTGGGTTGAGGAAAAACAAAATTCAAAATATATTTTCTGAAAACAAATCTAATAAATTAATATATATAATTTTTTTGTTTTTGTTTTACCCAATTGCCTTTTTTTATTATTATATTTTAATAAAAAACAAATTGGTAAAAAAAAAAAAAAAGTTTGCCAGTGGGGTGAGGAAAATAAAATGAATTTAAAATATATTTTCTGAAAATATACACTGTAAAAATGTGTTTTGTTGTAAATAAAACAGATTACTACAGAACACTAAATACTATTTCAGTTTTTTCTGCTGTAAATGCCATTTTTAATTAAATGCGTTTTGTGCGGTTTGTGTGTAATTGTGAAATCAGACATTTCTGAGTAAAAATAGTCTCTACATCAAATTGTTTCACACAAGTTTGCTTCTCAAGTGAATGTATCTGTTTTTTAAGCTGATTAGACATTTCTACTGGAAACAAAACAAAAATACTAATGTTTGACCAATAACATCCCTCTAGTCTGCATGACATGTCTTCATACTTTCAAAACTTGTTAGTTTGAAGGTAGTTTCTCATGGTTCTTACCTGTTCCTGCGTATGAAGCTCTTGCTGGAGAACCTGAAGTTGTGTTGGGGGACACATGACATACTACTCCCCATGTTGATCTTGGGACAGTGTGTGTATCTCCTCGATGAGAGACTGCTGGTGTATCTGTCTGCACGATCAATATGCTTTAGTGATCCCTGTTGTAATCCAACCTCCCTGGAGTGAGTGAGTGAGTGTCTGTTCAGCGGAGAGACGAGACTGATACTGAAGCGGCAGACAGGCGAGAGGGGAGTGTATGAGAGAGTGAGTGTGTCAGTGGGTGGAGATAAAGTGAGGTGTGTGTGTGGGGAAGGGGGAAGGAGGGAGACGAAGACGGGGGACTGGAGCAATGAAGTTCACACCTTCAGCATGAGATCCCTTCACTAAATAAAGCCTAACTGACAAAGGGGAACGTGTAGTTTTTCACACCTTTTAGTGGGCAAATGGCACTGATTTGAATGTTTGAACACTCTGATGAAAGAGTATTAAAGTCTGAATGGAGCCTGCTGGTGTCACTTAAGAGGTCACACCAAACATGTCTGGACATGGCCATACTCTGAATACTACAGGCTGATTATATTATTCACCAAAATAATTAATATACTTAAGATGTCTGGGAAATCAAGTCTCTGTAATGAAAAAGTTCTAGAACACTAAAAAAAAAATCACAAAATGTTTAGTTTATTATTATTATTAATAATAATAATAATAGTAATAAATCAGATTTAAAAAAATTGTAAGAAAACAGACATTTTCTTTGACACCTTACATTATAAAACCTTCCATCATTTTGCTTCTCAATCTTGTTTTAAAGCCGTTCAGACAGATATGTTATGTTTATGATTTTCTTGATTGTTTTATTCTATACTGTTCTTGTGTGTGTTTATTAATATGATTTTCTTTCCATTTCCTGGCAGTATTTTATTTTGTCATATTTTGTTATATTTATTATTTATAATATCTTTAATGTAGTATACTACTAATAATAGTCATTTATTAAACGTTTTATTACTATTACTGTCAATATTTTAATAACTAATATTTTTCATATATTTAATGAATAATAATAATAATAATTTATTAAACTTAGTTTTTTATTGATTTTTTACTATTACTGGCATTGTATTTTGTTATTTTAATATTTAATATTATTATCATTCATTAAAAATATCTAATAAACAATAATAAAAAATAATAATAATACAATTTATTGAACTTTGTTTTTATTTTTATAATTAATATAATTATTTTACTATTAGTGGCAGCATTTTATTTTGTTATATTTTTAACATTTAATATATTTCATATTTTTAATGTGTAAAAATAATAATATAATTAATTGAACTTTGTTTTTTATGTTTATTAATATGATTTTCTTACTATTACTTGCAGTATTTTATTTTGTTATATTTTTTAATATTTAATATATTTAATATTTTAATGTGTAAGAATAATAATATAATGTATTGAGCTTTGTTTTTATGTTTATTATTAATACGATTTTCCTACTATTACTTGCAGTATTTTATTTTGTAATGTTTTTGTAATTTATTATTTTTAATGTATAGTAATAATAATACAATTTATTGAACTTTGTTTTTATATTTATTATTAATATGATTTTCTTACTTGTACTGGCAGTATATTTTGTTATATTTATAATATTTATTATTTTTAATGTGCGAATGTAAGTAATATATATTACATATATTATAATCCATTCATTCATTCATTCATTCATTGAATTATTCACTCATTCATTCATCTATTTATATGTCCATGTACATTTAAATGCCATTTCAGCATCAAAAGCTACATTTATGGCCAAAAAAAAAAACTTCTATAACATTACAAAATCATCTATATAAAATCTACAAAATGTGATAATTTTAGGATCATTTCTTGAGCAGGGAGTCATATTACACTTGTCTGTACTTGCTTGTGTGATCATAACACCTGTGACTGTATGATCTCTGTGTGTTAGCAAATGTGTGAGATATGATCTAATCCAATTAAAAGTGCAACACTCCCATATGCAATCAAGGAAGCAAGTGAATAATCCCATCCTGGTGAGGGTTTGTATCCCTGATATCATCCAGCTGTCAGACATGCAGATTGCCTCAAGAATATTACATTATAACAAATGCAATTACAGGTTCTAGCCTCCCTCTTTGTATGTGTCTTAATGATGATTAGCTATTGTATGAGGCGTTCTGTGTTTGAATGCATACTTTGAATGGTTCATCTAATGACGTGTAAATGTGTACGTAAACTCCTTGCATGCATTTCAACTCTTGCCATTTATGGTTTCATTCCCATGGCATATTTTCATACAAACCCTTAGAAATTCAATTTTCGAGCTTATTGTTCTAGTGTGGGTGGCTGCTGATCTAAACCAGCTGAACCAGGAAATGTAAGCGAGGCCATGCCGGAGGCACTAAACTGACACATTCCACCTCTAGCATTCCTCAATTCACCATATTAAACAGCTACAGCACGTTTATACTATTATCAGGTAGTATGACATTGTTTATAGCTTACCGAGAAGTTCCAGGGTTTGCACTAATAATAGCTGAGGTTCAGAGCAATAAAAAACAAATCATAAAAAGTCTTGCACAAATATGAGGAGAGCATTCCTATGTTTTATTAACTCACAAAGATCCTCTGTTTTTTTAAATAATAAATATAGTGAAGGCAATGGGTGATAAAAGAGATATAGTCTTGAAAGAGCTCTTTCATAGAGCTGTCATGGAAAAACAGAGATGATGTATCATTCCCCGGTTCTCGGTCTAAGCTCTGAAGAACTACACTATGAGTCATGAGGTGCTCATTGCGTATCCAGCCCTGAGCCTCCTAAAGGAAATTACAGTGTAAGCACAACCAGGGAAACATCTGACATAGTCTGGGAAAATCTCACTTGCAGTCATATGGGTTTCTGTCTGCTCCTTTGAGTTTCAGTTGCTTTTTGGAACACAAGTCAGATCATTAGATGTTAGGGAAGGGCTGAATCTGGGATTTTCTATCCTGATAATTTACTCACTCCCATGTCATCCAACATGTTCATGTCTTTCTTTTTCAGTTGAAAAGAAATGAAAGTTTTGGAAGAAAACACTCCAGGATTTTTCTCCATATAGTGGACTTCAATGGGGATAAGGCTCTACACAATCCCAGCCAAGGAATAAAGGTCTTATCTAGCGAAATGAGAAACGTTTATATAGTTTTCAACCACAAATGCTCATCTTGTTCGACTTCAAGCATTACGTAGTCACACTGGAAAGGTCATGCGTGATGTAGCCAGAAATACCGACCCAGTGTTTACAAAGCGAACATGCAAAGAAAGTCAAACGCCCTTTACTAAAAAGGTAAAACAATGATGTCAGCCAATTTTGAAGTTGGAAGTCCCACCTACCTTTTCAAACACAGGTGAAGATCTAACCCTGCATGATTATGTAATGTGTGAAATCGCAGATGTGTATCGCAGAGCAAGTGCAAGACATTTGTGGTTAAAATCTTTAGCTTTTTTTATTTATTTTTCTTTAAGAAAATGACTGAATGTTTCGCTTGATAAACCTTTATTCCTTGGCTTGGATTGTGTAGAGCATTTTGAAGCTGCGTTGAAACTGCAATTTAAATCCTTCAACCCAGTAGCTCCTATTGAAGTCCACTATATGGAGAAAAATATTGGAGTGTTTTCCTCAAAAACCTTAATTTCTTTTGTTTGAAGAAAGAAAGACATGAACATCTTGGATGACATGTGGATGAGTAAATTTTCAGGAAACTTTAATTCAGGACTGAAATAATTCTGTTTTCAACATTGATAAATAATAAGAAATATAGGTAACACTTTCTATGAAGCCCCTATTTATAATACATTGTAAGGGGAATTTCATAATGCATTATAAAAGGCCTTATAATATGTTATATCATCTCATGAATAATCATAACAACAATTATAATACATTATTATACTTGAGAATTAGAGGTTATAACTTTTAAGATTATGATTATTTTTAACACACAATGGACGGCATATTAAATCTACTAAATTTATAATGGACTACATCATATTACATTTATTTTTTACGTTATATTACATTTTATTGTGATGGTCCCCTTAGTCTATTGACTATAAGCAACTAACTCTCGCCAACTAACACTCCTTAGAGTGTAGACTTAGATTAAGGTTAGGCTAGGTAGAAGGTTCACCTACTTGCAAAGTTACTTAAAATCAGTTTGTCTTTTGGGGAACCGTCACAATACAGTGTTAGCATATATTTAGCATACTACTAATAATAATTACTGCTAGTTGACATGCAGTTGCAGAGTTACGTATCAAAAGCTGTCTAAAGGGTACCATCAAAATAATCAAACTGATCATATTACACATTCATCTGATCTGACATATGATCTTATGGCTATTTGAGAAATATTATTACTTATAAGTGGTCTTTGTATGCTTTAAGTAAGGTGACATCAGTAACATGGCGAAACATGAGACTTCTAATACCTTATAACTATGAGGAGGTAATCATACTCATAAAAGCTATAATCACAAATAAGTAAAAAATATAATACATTAAAACTACTCATGAGATGATACAAAATATTATAAGGTTTTTTATAATGCATTATGCATTCATTATAATGCCTTAAGAATACCCTTATAATGTATTATAAATACAGGCTTCATAGAAAGTGTTACCGAAATATATCTTGAGGACCAAATTAGCAAATTAGAATGATTTCTGAAGGATCAAAATGCAAAATATATTAAAGGCTTCAAAAAAATATTAAAATAAACAACAGTTAACTATATTTAACAATATACCTGTTTTTACTGTATTTTTGTTTAAATAAATGCAGACTTTCAATTTTTAAACTTTTAAAAAAGCCCCCAAACCTTTGATTAAAAAAACCTTTTGGATTTTTGTACAAATGTTTTCTCAGTTATTATTTTATGGCATTATAAGGTTCAATAGTAGTTGTATACTATAAAGAACTGCTGTAATTATGACAATATAGTCAAATAATGCCAAGAAATTAGTGTACTTCCAGAACAAAAATGTATAGATAATTTACTCAAGATGTTCATGTCTTTCTGTCTTCAGTCGTAAAGAAATTACATTTTTTTTTAGGAAAACATTTCAGGATTTCTCTCCATATAGTGGACTTAAGTGGTGCCTGCAAGTTTGAACTTCCAAAATGCAGTTTAAATTCAGCTTCAAAGGGCTCTAAACGATCCCAGCCAAAGAAGAAGGGTCTTATCAAGTTATTCTCTAAAAAAATTGACAATTTATATACTTTTTAACCTCAAATGCTCGTCTTGTCTAGCTCTATGTCAGCTCTATATATTCCAGTTCATGACAGTTAGGTTACGTCGAAAAACTCCAATCTCAGCTTTTTTTGTAAAGGGTGTTTGATCTTCTTTGCACGTTCACTTTGTAAACACTGGGTTGGAACTTCTGCAGCGATGTAGGATGATTTTGAAGTTGGAGAAGAAAATGAGATGGGAGTTTTTTTTAAGTACATAAATTCAAAATCAGTTTTTTTAAGAATATATCCTAGATAAGACCCTTATTCCTAGTTTGGGATCTTTTGGAGTCCTTTGAAGCTGCATTTAAACTACATTTTGGAAGTTCAAACTCGCAGGCTCCATAGAAGTTCACTATATGGAGAGAAATCTTGAAATGTTTACCTCAAAAAACTATTTCTTTACGACTGAAGAAAGAAAGACTAGAACATCTTGGATGACAAGGGGGTGAGTAAATTATCTGTACATTTTTGTTCTGGAAGTAAACTTCTCCTGAAATGTTCTGTGTGTAGAATAATAGTCTAGTAACAACGGCATTCTATTGAGAATTTATATAATCCATAAAAACAGAAGGTTTACATCAAGGACTGTGTTTTTGAAAGTTGTCACAAAGGAGAAAGGAAGGATGTGGAAGGAAGTGAAAAACCAAGCCAAGCACAACAGTGTATATGACTGCCCACGACATTTTATGAGCTCTTCTTCCGATCTTACTCAAAAAATAAAAACTAAAAAATGCGCTTCCTCATCTGAAAGAGATTTTCTGTTTGCATCCCATGGGGTTAAATGCTTAGCCTGTGAATGGATTATATCCCTGAACAAATAGAGGAAAAATATGTCATTCTCAGACCGTTCACTTGTGATTCATATCCCTAATAGTCATTTTGACCAAACTTTGACCTGCTTCTTACACACCTAACATACTATGACAGTGTCTATTAAATAATTTCAAGTAGACCGCTATTTGAAATCAAAATAAGTTTACAGGAAAACTGATCTCAAACATTATTTTGATAAGAAAGTCAGACTTTGGTTCGCAATGTACTATCAAAGTCATGAATCTTTTAGACAGGACCAAGTCAGAAACTCACACACAAGAACCAGAGCTGTGCATTGAGCAAGGCTAACGGCCCGACCCTGTCTGGGAAGTCCCTCTCCAATGTTTTTTCAGACTTGCTGGGTGTGTTAGAAGTGCTAACTTCACACCTCTGGCTGTTTTCAGTGGACAACGTGTGCAAGAGAGAACCACGGGTGTCAGAGTTCTCACAGTACAAAAAAACAGGGTGTAAGAGGTGGAATAAACAAGGCTTTGAAGGGCCACATCAAACAGGTTAAGGAGTTTTTTGTGAAATAGCTTAGTGGAATTTCAACAGAAATGTTTGATAATGATGTTAACCATGTTATATGTGATGTAATGGATTTTATTTTTGCTGACGCAGAATTCAGTGGAGGAAAGGGCGAAAGTGTAGTAGAAACTATATGCGAAGCCAAATCCTTTCTTGTTCCATGGAATACGTGCAGGTGCTTAATGATCGGTTTCTGATGGGTTTGCCAATTTTTTTTTTTTTCTTTTATTGCACAACATGTTTTTTTAAAATATATTGTTATCATTCTACGGAAGACTACTTAGTACTTTTATATACACTACTGTTCAAAAGTTTAGGATCTGTAATATTTTTTATGTTTTTTAAAGAAGTCTTTTATGCTCATCAGGGCTGTTTATTTGATCAAAAATACAGAAAAAAAAACTGTAAAATTGTGAAATATTATTGCAATTTAAAATACCATTTTTTATTTTAATGTACCTTAAAGTATAATTTATTCCTGTGATGGAAAGCTGAATTTTTGCATCATTACTCCAGTCTTCAGTGTCAAACGATCCTTCAGAAATGCTGATTTATTATTAATAATATTGGAAACAGTTGTCATGCTTCTCATTTTTATGGAACCTGTGATACTTTTTCAGGATTTTTTGATGAATAAAAAGTAAAAAGAAAAACAGCTTTTATTCAAAATAGAAATCTTTTCTATCAATATAAGTCTCTATACTATACTTTTTTATCAATTTAACAATTTATTTCTTAGAAAAAAAGAAAGAAAAAATATTATTGACCCCACAGTTTTGAGCAATTGTGTATATTGTTACAAAAGATTTCTATTTTAAATAAATGCTGTTTTTTTTTTTTTACTTTTTATCCATCAAAAAAATAAAGTCACAGGTTCCAAAAAAATAAATAAATAAATTAAGTGATGATGTTGCAAAATTCAGCTTTGATCACAAAAATGAATTATATTTTATAGTATATTCAAATAGAAAACCATTATTCTAAATTATATTTCACAATATTACCTTTTTTTGTATTTTTGATTAATATTAATATTTTTTTTTTTTAGTTATTCATATTTTTATTCAACAGGGACACATTGAACTGATCAAAAGTGCTATTAAAGACATTTATAATTTTTAGAAAAGTAAATTAATGTTATTTTGAAATTTATATTCATCAAAGAATCTTAAAAATTAGTAACAGTTTCAATAACAAGCTTTGATATTGATAATAATACGAAATATTTACCAAATCAGCATATTAAAATGATTTCTATAGGATCATGTGACACTGAAGACTGGATTCTTGAGTCTTGATTTATTTTAAATTGCAATAAAATTTTACAATATTACTGTTTTGCTGTATTATTGATCAAATTAAAACAGCCATGGTAAGAATAAGAGACTTCATTCAAAAACAATAAATATCATAACATTTCCACATCATAAATGCATAAAAAATCTTTATTATCATACTTAAGCTCGCCAAGGCTGCATTTACCTGAACAAAAATACAGCAGAATAGTAAGATTGTGAAATATTACAACAAAAAGTAACTTTTTTTTTTTCTCAAAGTTATAAAAACTTAATTTATTCCTGTGATGACAGCTGGATTTTCTAAAAATATATAGGGGTAAAAGATGCCCATGTCAAAAGAAATTTACAAAAGTGATTTTATGTCCATAGAAAGTACATTAAATGTAAGTAAAGTGTCTACTTTAAAGGTTTTAAATAAGTTTTTGAAGAATAAATTGTCAATATTTGGTTGAAATAATGCTACATTGTCATTCAGTGTAACACAATATTTATGTAAAAATTCAAACAACATGCTTATTCTGATTTGTACATTTTTAAATCTATAAAAGAATAAGGGAGCATATTAAATTATATTGTGTTTTAAATGAGTAAAAAAATCTTACTGACAAATGGGCAAAACCTGGAATAGTGGCAAATTGTAGAATTACAACTAATTAGAATTTGTGGTGAAAGTGGTCTTCTGTAAATTAGGGAAAAATGTAAGATATTTATTTTTTGCTCAGAAAAACAAAAACAAAAATGCAATAAATTTTTTTTTTTTTTTTAGAAAAACAACAACAACAATCATCTTTGACCAATATATAATCAATGTTGAAAACGATTAAATTGAATTTTTCAAGATTCTTTGATGAATAGAAAGCTCTAAACAAGAGTATTTTATGCAACATTCAAAATGTTTTTACTGTCACTTTTGATCAATTTAATGCATCCTTGATGAATAAAAGTATTATTTTCTTCTTCCAAAAAATAAAACTTACTGACCCCAACCTTTTAAACAGTAGCGTAAGTAAAAATTCTTATATAGGGTGTATCTAATATGATACAAAACCGCAAGTGCCATTTATGAGCTTGGATTGATGTTTACGTAGACTGAGCTCAGGTGAAAAAAGCTAGCTGAGGTTGGTTTATGGTGACCGGATAGCCGCTGGACAGACACTGGGGCCGTGTTAGCGTCTCCTCTGCTGTACAGCTATGCCTGCAGCTGCTTTTCCATGCTGTAAACTCATCACAGGCCCTCATATCACGGTGCTTCAGGGCTTGGGACATGCGCAGTGGCTTGCGACAGAGCCCCCAGCCCCCCTGCCCTCATTAACAGAGCTGCCTAACAACAGACGGCTACGAGGGGTAATACACAAACACAGATGCTAAAATAACAAGAGGACAATACTGTAATCCTGAAATGAATCTTCTCCTTAAAGCAAACGCTAACGTACATCGTATCAGATGTACTGCCCAAATGTGTCTGTACGTGTGCGTAAGCGCACAGCACAGGTGTTCGTGCCGCAAAGCT
The DNA here is from genome assembly GCF_049309525.1 of Garra rufa. Lineage (NCBI taxonomy): Eukaryota > Metazoa > Chordata > Actinopteri > Cypriniformes > Cyprinidae > Garra > Garra rufa. The sequence continues at coordinate 23,035,871 of NC_133378.1, read as the reverse complement.
GAGGTCACGGTGGGTAAAGCGAGAGTGCTCAGCTGTTTGCTCACATCAGTCAGAGAGCAAAACTCTAATGGGATCAGCTTTGGAGGGTCTTGCTCTTAATCCAAAAAACATTTTGTTTATTAAAGGAACAGATCACCTAGTAATCAATGTTCGGTCATTATTTAGTAATACTCATGTCGTTCCAAATCTGTTTGATGTTTAGCTGACTGTCAAAGCTGCTCTTTTCTATACAGTGGAATGGTGACCAGGGGCTGTTGAGACAATAAGCAACATAAAACATCATTAAACTGCTTCTGAAACCAATTGTGAGGTTTCAAATCGAAAAAATCTCGCTTGACGGCTTTGGTCACCATTCACTTTCATTGTACAGCAGCTTTAACATTCCGCTATGAATGCTTTTACTTTCTACTGAAGTTTGTCATTCAGGTTTTAAAAGTGTTCAAGGCCCAGAAAGGTTGTAAAGACATTGTTAAAATAGTCCATGTGACATCAGTGGTCTTACTTTATTCAACAATTTCTGCATGACACAGAAGAGAAGAAACTGTTAAATAAAGTCTTAATTATTATTATTATTTATTTATTTATTTTTTTTACCAATGTTCTTACTAAAGAAACTGATTGAAAAGTGGCAGTAAAATGAATAAATGTTATTTTGAACTTTCTACTTATCAAAGAATCTTGAAAATGTATCCTTTCCACAAAAATATTAAGCAGCAGGGCTGATAATAATAGGAAATGTTTACAAAATCAGCACATTAAAATGATTTCTGAAAGATCATGTGACACTGAAGACTGGAGTAATAGCTGAAAGAAAGTACTAACAGAAAATACTAAAATACAAAAAATTTATTTTAAATTGCAATAAAAATGTACAATATTACAGTTTTGCTGTAGTTTTGATCAAATAAAAACAGCCTTGGTGAGAATAAAAGACCTAGTTAAAAAACAATAAGTATCATAACATTTCACAACTTAAATGCATATAAAAAATGTAATAATTATCATACTTAAGCTCACCAAGGCTGCATTTATTTGAACAAAAATACAGTGAAACAGGAATATTGTGAAATATATAGTTTATAAAAATATGTTTTAAAAATGTCATTTATTCTTGTGATGGCAAAGCTGAATTAAAAAAAATGGAAAAAATTATCAATGTTGAAAACTATTTTTGTGAAAACCATTATACATTTTTTGATGAATAGAAAATTATCCTTAATGAATAAAAGTATTAATTTCTTCGTTTTCGAGTACAAAAAGTTGGGGTCTTTTGAGCGCGCGTCAAAGACTAATATAGAAGAGTAGGAATTGTTAAATTTATTTAATTTATATTTATTTTATTTTTTGTGCACAAAAAGTATTTCATAGCTTCTCGGATTTCATCAAAAATATTTGTGTTCTGAGAATAAACTAAGGTCTTGCGGATTTGGAATAACATGAGGGTGAGTAATTAATGACAGAATTTCCATTTTTGGGTGAACTATCCCTTTAACTTTTTGCGCAATTAAGAATTTTTTCCATGTACCTTACACAAATGCTAAAATATTATACACAGTAACATTTCTTCCTGATATTAGTTCCTCCAAAAATGAAATTCTATCATCATTTACTCACTGTTTTCTCAAACTTGAATTATCTGTAGTATTATTATTTTATTATTTTATTTTCCCCTGTGGAACATGAAAGATGATATTTAGAGGAAGTCAATGAGCACCAGAACTGTTTGGTTACCAACATTCTATAAAATGTGACCCTGGACCACAAAACCAGTCATAAGTAGCATGGGTATATTTGTAGCAATAGCCAACAATACATTGCATGGGTTCTTTGAGGCCAAAAATCAATAGGATATTAAGTAAGGAATAATTGACGACGGGCCGTAGAATTCTTAGAAAAGGTGGTGATGCGGTCACGACCGCATCACCACCTCAGGTGTGCATTATTTTTGCAGAATTCTACAGCCCGAAGTCAATTATTCCGCTTATACTACAGTTACCACACATCAAGACATCGATCAGATGATATATTTCAAGACATTCGTCCGGTTTTTATCCTTAAAACGCTATTGTGAGTAGGATTAATTTCTTACGCAGCTCATCCAACAGCTTCGTTGCTAGTTCCAAAATGTCATTTTAGACCTAGTAACGACGCTTGAGCCGTTGATAGCAAACTAAAGTTAATAGAACGTTAGTAAATGCAGTTAATAATTAAGCAATAAGGTACGAGAGGCCGTGCTGTATCATGAATAAATCCACGATTTTCAAAATTACCACACAATAAAAATATTAATATCAAAAATATATATTAATTTATATGTAAATTAGGTTGTACGTTTTCATAAAGTAAAATCATTAACTGCCTTCCGCTGTAAAAAGTAGTCCCTAACTGCTGCAGCTGTGTTTACGTTGCTAAGGGTGGTTGCTAAGGAGGTTCAATGATACACAAAACCGTTGAGTGAAGCGGTCATAGCCGTGCCGTATCATGAATACGACACAGCTGCTGACCAATCAGAATTGAGGAATGGAACTAACCGTTTTATAATGAAGTTTAGACAGACCGACAGACAAGCAGACGGACGGCAAGAGAGGGGGGAGAGAGTTTAAGATCGTAAATTACCTCTCTCAAGTCTGTGTCTCTCAAAGGTGACTGGCAGCATCGTCTCTACTGACAGTTAAACTTTAAGTTCATTTTCTTCAAGACCACGCCGTTGTTACCTCGCGTGAGAACTGTCATGTCGTTTTTAAGTTGTTTATCGTCAGAGATGCGCTAACAACATTAGTGCGAGTGCTAACTGTAACGTATGTGTGTGCGTCTGTGAGTGAGAGAGAGCGAGAGAAATAGAGTAACGTTATGTGCTTTCCGTACATGATAAAACGTAATATTGTGGAAAAAAACATGGACATAATCTGTCGTTTTTATCCTGTTGTTTACCGTATGTATTAGTTTTGCCAGTGTCACTGTAGCTTTTGGTTATTTTGCTGTTTTTGGCTGCAATGCCGCTTTCCAGACAACCCGTAACCCCTGTTTTTCCGACCTTCTACCGGTGAAAGTGCACTGGAACGGCAGTCAAACCCGTGACTTCCCACTCGTGAACTCGTACTAGATCGATGTACTCCCAGTTACGAGTAGAGATGGGGAGTCGACTCCAAAAGAGTCGATTCCTCGACTCTCACTAGCCCTAGTGTCGGAATCGACTCCAGGTCAGGAATCGACTCCCAGTGTCGAGTGTTTTTTTCAAGTTCAACACAGCAACAGTTCATTATAACGAAAAGATTATAATGAATGTAAAGATACAGAAATTAAAACAAAAAGATAAAGAAATGAGAGGAAAAAATAAGTAATGCCAGGAAAACAAAGAACAAGAGAAAGAGAACTCGGCCAGTAATTCAGATGAGCTGTCGAGGTTAGGAATTTTTGCAACAAATATTTGTTTATATTTAACGTGCCTATTTAACACTTATTTAGGCTACTTTCTTATTTAAATGTATTATTTCTTTTATTTTAGCGTTTTGTAGGCTGCTTGTTCACCGACGGAATTGCTAAAATAAACACGCATGATTGTGAATAATGTTTGAGCCTCATTTATTTATATATAAAACACCGCACCACCGGCGATGGTAAAAATCTGCCACCGTCACAGCCGTTCCTACCCTCCATAAATACGTGCACTACATGTTGAATTTAAATCTAAATTTAACATTCACCGACAGATGTTTCAGTACAATGAATGTTTTTTGCGCTGAGTATTAATTGTCTCCCTGTCTGTGTTCTGTGTTCCAGTCTGACTCGCTCATTCAGTAGCTAAAGATTTAAACTTAACACAGACTGCCAGAATGGACTTTTATGCATAAATGGAAATGCTCGTGTGAATGTATGACATTTACAGATAAGGATATGACCGTAAACTGAAAGTTTTCATGCTTAGGGTTACAAACGGAACTCAAAGCGCCTCACAGGGCAAGCAATTACGCTATAAACTTCAAGTTTAAAATAATGAATTCTCATGTTTTGGGCAGCTTGGATCAGGTAACTCTCCTGCAGCATCTCAAATGCATTTTTAGATGCATTTTGTCTATAGAAATGCGTCATTTTTTAGGGTCGTAGGACATACTAGCGAGAAGTGAGGAAACGAGGAAGCATATTGAGACGCACCTTCTGAATCCTGACCCTATTTTAATTCAAAGTAAATGGAGTCGAGGAGTCGATTCCACCGACTCCAAAATTAGGAGTCGGGAGTCGGAGTCGACTCCAAAAAAAACGGAACCGAACACCCCTAGTTACGAGTTCTGACGTAACATTGCCCGCGAAACAACAAAGTCAGCCCTAATGGGTGCGGTGTTTATGCAAGTGGCACACGGTGGAAAAATAGAGCTTAGGACAATATAACATTGCAATCAAATTAATATTAATATTAATTTTTATATAAATTAGTATATAATATTATATACAAATTAATAAAAATAATAGTAATTCATAAATGTGCCCAGGCAGTTTGGCGTGACTTGCCTGGAACGCTACAAAGTCGTGACTCGTGGTTTGAAGTGGTGATTTACCAGTTAAAAAACCTGCCTGGAACGCAGCATAAGGACCTTTGAAATAACTGAAATGTGCGGCGAAGTGATATAGACATGTAACTTACTGCGGTCAAAAGCTGCCTGGAACTACGTTCGCCGTGCGTTTCCCTGAAAATAATGCACACCTCTAGAACGTTCGTCAGCCAGTCAGATTCAAGCATTCAACGGCCCTACAGTATAATGCCGCGTTCCAGACAACCCGTAACCGTGTTTTTCCGACCTTCTACCCGTGAAAGTGCACCCGAACGGCAGTCAAACCCGTGACTTCCCACTCGTGAACTCGTACTAGATCGATGTACTCCCAGTTACGAGTTCTGACGTGACATAGCCCGTGAAACAACAAATATAATCCCTAATGCGTGCGGTGTTTATGCAAGTGGCACACGGTGGAAAAATAGAGCTTAGGACAATATAACGTTGCAATCAAATTAATAATAATAATTCATAAATGTGCCCAGGCAGTTTGGCTTGACTTGCCTGGAACGCTACAAAGTCGTAGGTCGTGGTTTGAAGTGGTGATTTACCAGTTAAAAAACCTGCCTGGAACGCAGCATAAGTAAAGATCATGTTCCATGAAGATATTTTGAAAATATCCTTCTGTAAATATATCAAAACCTAATTTATGATTAGTAATATGCATCGCTAAGAACTTTATTTAGACTTTAAAGGGAATTTTCTCAATATTTAGATTTTTTTTTATTTAGACCTTCTGTTTCCAGATGTTCAAATAGTTGTATCTCAGCCAAATATATGATGTATAAATGTCAATTTCAAAATATTGACCCTTATGGTTTTGTGGTTCAGGATCACAAATATCTTCTGTGTTCTGCAGAAGAAAGTTAGTCACACAGGTTTGGAATGGCATGAGGGTGGCAGAATCTATATTTTGGGGTGAACTATTCCTTTAATGTGTCAGTTTATTCAAATCAGATCAAGCTCACATTCCACCTGAAAACAGCTTTATTTCATTTACAGTAGTGTGTTTTGATTTTATACAGCAGTATATTGCTCCATTTGACATTAGTGCAAAAAATTCATGTTTGTTCTTAAATATAGCAAAACATAACCGGCACAATATAAATAACACATTCAACAACATTACAATCCAAAAAGAAAAAAGAAAAGACCAAAAGAAAAAAAGCCACAGTTACATTGACATTGCACAAAGTTTCAGGATATTTGGTTATATACACATACTGTATTTTTCCTTTCTGTGGGGTTGTGGTCCTGTGGTGTTATGCATGTATTGTCAAAGTGCAGGATGCTTCACCTCTACAGAAACACACACATACACAGCACTCTGATCTCCCTGGACACAAACGTATACTGACCTTAAACAAGTTTCTGTGAATTAACAAAGTCCTTAAAAAAAGGAAACAAAATCCTAACTTCTCAGAAGTTTTGAAATCATATAATACTACGCTACATTTTAAAACCTATGTAAAATGGCAGAGAGCAGGATTTACCTAAAGGTATAGTTCCCCTCCAAAATAAAAACCATTTAATCACCTTAATGCCAGTTCAAAGTTTCTTCAAAAATAACATATTTAGCAGAATGTCCAAGCTGCTCTTTTGCCACACAACTGTCCTTATTCTCATCTACTTCAAATTGTACAGACAATCTCAGACATTCTTCTAAATATGTGGCAAAAAGTATTAGAACACTAGTATTTTCACCAGCTAAAAAATGGTTTTAAGTCAGTTTTTTCTATCTTTTGCAGCAGTGTGTCAGGAGGAAAATGTCAGTTTACATTTCCAAACATTCATTTTGCCATCAATTAAAATAAGCCAGAGTCTGACAACAGCCAGTGCTCCACAGAGATCTGATCTCATTATAATCCAGTTTGTCTGAAATGACATGAAGAAACAGAACAAACTGAGAAAGACTAAATTTATAAGAACTGTGGCAATGTCTCCAAGATGCTTCAAGAAACCTACCTGAAAATCTATGCGCAAGTCCACCTCGGGCAAAAGCTGCTTTAAAAGCATGGATGGATGGTCACCAAATGTTGATTTTATTTAGTTAACAGAACTTAATTGATAAAGAAAATCTGTTTATGACATTATTTTTGACAGCATTCTCATTTCACAGCATTTTTACACGAGCCTAAAACTTCTAACAGTACTGTAGCTTTGCAGGTACACTCTTAAAAATAAAGGTGCTTCACGATGCCATAGAAGAACCTTTTTTGTCTAAATGGTTCCATAAAGAAACTTTCACATCTGAAGAACCTTTCTGTTTCACAAGAAAAGAAAAGAAGGTTCTTCAGATTATAAAAAGGCAAAAAAGAGATGTTTTTTTTTAAAGAACCTTTGACTGAATGGTTCTTTGTGGAAACAAAAATGGTTCTTGTGTGGCATCGCTGTGAAGAACCTTTTAAAGCACCTTTATTTTCAAGAGTGTAGGCGTCTTGAAGCATCTCAGAGTTGTTGCCACAGTTCTTCTGGATTTAGTCTGTCTCAGTTTGCTCTGTTTCTTCATTTCATTTCAGACAAACATGATGATGATGATATCAAATCTCTTTGTGAAGCACTGGCTGTTGTCAGACTCCTTGTGCAAACAAAAAACTCATTGGATTATTACAATTAATGGCAAAATTAATGTATAAAAATGTAAACTGATATTTCCTACTCACACACTACTGCAAAAGACAAACATAACTGACTTAAAACCATTCATTTTGGCCACCACTGTGCATAATAAAGTACATTAACCTTATTTTGGAGGAACTATCCTTTGTTTTGGGACGATCTGTGCTCTCATCAGATAAACTAATTACTCACAAAACCTCGTTCACTCATCTGCCCATCTGAGGTAAGATGCATTGGTAGTGGCCGTTACCAATGCTATCACAGCACAACACATACTATCTATATCAGATCAAATAAGTTTAGAAAATGCAATATACAATGACATGGTTCATTAAAGACTTACGACAAAATACTAAATAAACGTGACAAACAACATATATAGGAGCTCAAAATAGCCGAGTTACTCACATTGAAGGGCTCCATATTGAAGTGTCAGTGTTAACGTTACTGATTACCCGTTAGCTAATCAGAATTAGTTCTGAGCACCGTTCACCCTTTTCGAAAACATGAGAAAGTGCAGCTTTAATGTCACAGCTAGTTTTAGGTATGGCTATAGTCTTCATTAGAAAGACATTTCTCCTGGTTAGAGATCTAGACGTGTCATATTAGTAAAGTTTGTACTCGTGTAGAGCTCAAACTCTCGAAGGCTTGAAAAACATGACTGTATAAAACGAACCAAACATGTTTGTTAGATAAAAGACTAAATACCTGTTCTTCCTAAATCTCACATTTCATACCAAACACCAGTGCTTCTCTGATATGTAATAGGTATGTCCATTAGTATGTTTTAAAACTATATATTTCCCCTCTTAAGTTAGAGGGGGTCCTTCAAATATCTCTGAAATAGTGTCATATGTTTATATTACATTTGATAAATAAATAGGAAAATAGGTCAAACATATATTATGCTGTGAACATGATCTGGTGTACGTAGTGTAGAATCCATCCACCGTTTTGTGTGAATTTTCTGCTTCTAAATGTCCATGCGCATCTGTGGTGAGACAGGGCAGCGTTGCACATTACTGCCACCTAGTGTGACACAGCAGCACTACAATATTATTTTCTGCCAGGATGAAATTTCTGTAAACATGCGTGGCAGAACCTGTCAATAGCTACATTCCTAAAGTTGTTCATTCTTTTTTTTTATGTTTTGTTTCATATATTATTTCGTAGTATTTCAAAAAAGAATCGTAAACATAAATATACATTTAGATATACATCATACACAAAGTGACCGCGAAATGGCAGAGCAACATTATTTTGCACTTTCAAGCACGGGTTTATAGGGTGAGAGTTGTGGAGGCTTAGTGTGTGAGTGTTTTTTCCTTTTTTTTTACCCTCTTGATCCGCAGCATGCTGCAGAATTCCTCCAGCCAGATGGGGCGCTGTGGCCCACAAAATGCTCTTCGTCTGATGCTCAAACTGAGCAGTTGCGCCTCTTAGCCACGCAGGGCAGGCCGCTTGAGCTAAGCCGGGTTTTTACCCTTTGTCAAAGACTTGTGGAGGAGACGGAAAGAGTAGGAGAGGACGGTGGAGGAAAGTTGAGGAGCTCTAGGACAGCGACTCCCACGCTGCTACGGCGCGTGAACATACAAGACGCCGCCACCCATTTGTTGCTACGAGGGTTGTACTTTTCGATGGAGTTGAGACTGGAGCTGCCATCATTGCCTCCAACTGCATAGAGCCAGCCATCCATGGCGACCAGGTCATGGGTACTCCTGAAGATCAAGAGAAAGGTCGATTAGGAATCAAATCATTTTTATGCGGATGTGAAACACATCTCTTAAAGATAGTTCACCTAAAAATTAAAATTCTGTCATTAATTACTCACCCTCATGTTGTTCCAAACCCATACAACCTTTGTTCATCTTCATAACACCACTGATGTCACATGGACTATTTTAATGATGTCCTTACTACCTTTCTAGGCCTTAAACGTGGTAGTTGTGTTGCTGTCTAAGCAGGGTCAGAAAGGTCTTGGATTTCATCAGAAATACCTTAATTTGTCTTCCGAAGATGAACGAGTGTCTTGCGGGTTTGGAATGACATGAGGGATAATTTTTGGGTGAACTACCTCTTTAAACAAACATTTGGTCGCTATCAAACCTGCGGATGTTCATGGGGGCCACTCCCTCCCAGGTGTTTGTTTTCGGATTGTATCGTTCCACTGAATTTAGGCAGCTTGTACCGTCATTGCCCCCCGCAACATAAAGCATGCCCTCCAACACAGCCACTCCTGCGCTGCTCCTCCTGCTCAACATGTTGGCAATGGCAGTCCAGGCATTACTCTGAAAAAACAAAACAAAAAAAAACATCTTTAGTCATATTTAGCCATGGAGAGAAAACATAAAACACCCTAGAGATGTTTCTAACATGTCAGAGAGACATGTGTCACCTACCTGTGGTTCGTACTTTTCTACTGTGGCTAAGTGTGAGGAGCTGTCATACCCGCCGACCGCATACAAACTGCCATCTAAGAGAAGAAATACGTGAAACAGGTTCATGTATGGTGTTCAGAGCAACCACAGAGGACGTTAATCAACTGCTTAAAGAAGTTCACTTCCAGAACAAAAAATGTACAGATAATTTATTCACCCCTTTGTCATCTGAGATGTTCATGTCTTTCTTCAGTTGTAAAGAAATTATGTTTCTTGAGGAAAACATTTTAGGAATGTTCTTCATATAGAGGACTTCTATGGTGTCCGCGAGTTTGAACTTCCAAAATGCAGCTTCAAAGGGCTCTAAACGATCCCAGCTGAGGAAGAAGTGTCTTATCTAGCGAAACGATTGGTTATTTTCTAAAAAACACAAATAATTTATTTACTTTTTTAACCTCAAATGTCTTGTTTAGGTCAAAACCCTCCAATCACATTTTCTCCTCCAACTTTAAAATCGCTTAAATCAACTTTCTTTGCATTTTTACTTTGTAAACACTGGGTCTGTACTTCTGCAGCAATGTAGGACAATTTTGGAGTTGGAGGAGAAAATGAGATGGGAGTATTGAACTGGAGTACACATTATGCATGCACATCACAGAGCTGGACAAGACATTTGAAGTTAAAGTATATAAATATAAACTTTTGTCCTGAAAGTGAACTTTCCGTTAACATATAGTGGAAGTGCTTGTAGCTGTACTGATGACAATTCTTTATATTTATTAGTACATTAGCAGTGTGTATTTTTACCTAATGTGGCCACTCTAACATATCTCCTCCTGGTGCTCATGGCAGCGATAGAAGTCCAGGTACTGGTCAGAGGGTCATACCTCTCTGCACTGTGGACAAAATCAAAAAGAAAGAAAAAAAATGTCATTCTGTAAGACCTTCATTTATCTTCAGAACACAAATTGAGATATTTTTGATGAAATCCGAGAATTTCAAGAAAGTAACCAAGACGCATGCATGTGGTGCTTCTGACGCAGGAGCTGGCATTCTAACATAGAACTCAGATTCGCTGCGCCTTGTTTGCAAGAATAGGTATGTACACACACGTGTCGCAGTCAAAGACTGACACAGAAGAGCAGAAATTGTTAACATATTTTTTTTGTTTTCTTAGAGTACAAAAAGTATTCTCGCAGCTTCAGAAAAAAATGTTTGAACCACTAATATCACATGGACTGTTTTAATGATGTCCTTACTACCTTTCTGGGCCTTGAATGTGTCAATTACGTTGCTGTCTATGCAGGGTCAGAAAGCTCTCGGATTTCATCAAAAATATCTTAATTTGTGTTCTGAAGATGAAGGTCTTACGGTTTTGGAACGACATGAGGCTGAGTAATTAACAGAATTCTCATTTTTGGCTGAACTATCCGTTTAATGCTTTTTTTATAATTTTCTCTATTATTTTTTACTTTTCACAATTGTTTGCTTAGATACTGTAGTGTACCTGTTGAGACAAGAAGCACCATCGTATCCTCCTGCTGCATACAGAAGCCCATGCAGGACAGCCACCCCTAAACAGCTCCTCCTCGTTCCCATAGACACCTCAGGTTGCCACGCATTGGTTACTGGATCATACGACTCTACAGTAGCCAAATCAGAGGTGCCATCATACCTGGTTTGGGAAAAAGCAAAGGAGAGACAAAGATGAACAATAGACCTTTTGTTTTTGTCTTCATCATGCAAGTAAAGACAAGACCGTCATCATTCACAGAATTCATTAGTCAATGCCTGACACATTTCCTAACTAATCTTAGGTAACTTCTTGATTGCTTCAGCAGGGTAATCTTAAGAAAATAATGTGGCTTTCTGCACATTCTGTTCCTTCTGTAATGTAATAAATCAAATTAAGTCTGAACCTCTGATGTCAAGTAAACTATTTTAACAATGTCCTTACTACCTTTCTGGGCCTTGAATGTTGTAATTACATTGCTGTGTATGTAGGGTCAGAAAGCGCTTAGATTTAATCAAAAATATCTTAATTTGTGTTCTGAAGATGAACGAAAGTCTTATGGGTTTGGAACGACATGAGGGTGAGTAATTGTTGACAGAATTTTCATTTTTGGGTGAATTTTCCTACCACTTTAGTTTGGCGTTATAAAAGAAAAAACACTTGATTCTCTGACAAAGATGAGGCTTTTGGTTCTGCGTACCCTCCCACAGCATAGAGTTTGTTTCCAATAGCAGCTACTCCAACTCGTGCCCGCCGCGTTGACATGGACGCAACCATGTGCCAGCGGTCTGTCCTAGTGTCATAGGCCTCACAGTCTCCATGAATGGCAAAAAGACTGCCCCCACCTGAAAGACATTTAGCACTGAAATCAACCCAATAACATACAACATATGTGTATGTGTGTTTTTATGTCCTCTTGTCCTGATTTACAGACCTACGGCAAAGAGGACCGGACTGGCTCCCTCGCAGCGGCGCGGTCGGGTGCGGCTATTACTGAGAACACCCCGCTGCTCAGGCATCAAGTGATACTTCAGCGCCTCAATTAGCAGGTCTTTGCACTCGGAGTGGTGACGCACCAGCAGCTCCGTATCCACATTGCTCATCAGGAAGTCTCGTGTCAGCAGTGGCAGTCGCACACACTTCATCAGCTGAAGACATGGATGGAAAGAGTGACAGGTAAGACGTGCGAGTTAAAAGGATTAAAGAATACAGAAAGAAACAAGTATCGATTTGCAGAGACATAATCCTTTATAAGCATTAATCCTGTGATGTTGCTAAAAGCAGTTTGACAGGAGAAATCACACCCACCCGGGGCACGTGCTGCCTCCGCCCGTCAATGTCATGCTTGACCCAGCTCAGCACAGCCCTGTACACCTCCTCCTCCGATGGGACATTCAGGTTATCACTAGAAATCAGATCTAGCACCTGCAGAAATGACAAGAAAGAACTTAAAACTAAAGGTTGTTTGACTGGTTGGCTTCAGTTGGACTGAAGTATTTACATAACATTTTAAGAAGGCAGATTGCTGTTTTAATCTGAATGGAGTGCATTTAAACATCTTATGTAATATTCTGTACAGGACAGATGTGCTCAGTTTGACTCCAAGCACATCGTGTTCTGCACATAATGTCAAAAAACAGATCTCTGTTTTAAAATTCTGTCAGTGATTACTCATCCTCATGTTGTTTCAAAACCCGCCCTTTCTGGGCCTTGAACGTGGTAGTTCCTTTCTACGCAGGTTCAGAAAACTCTCGGGTTTCAGATGAACGAAGATCTTACGAGTTTGGAACAAAATGAGGGTGAGTAATTAATTACATAATTTTCATTTTTGGGTAAATTATCCCTTAACTGTTAAGCTGCTTAATATTTTTGTGGAAAAAGTGACAATTTTATATCTTTGATCAATTTAATGCATCCTTCTGGAGCAAAAAGTATTGTTGTTGTTTTTTTAATCATGCTTTGTAAAAATTCTTTCTTCATCAATAATCATCCTGACAATAGCATTATATTAACAAAAAATTTACAGAATCTGCTCAATTTTAATTATTTTACCAAAATAAGAGGGATCGTACAAAATGCAAGTTCTTTTTTTATTTAGTACTGACCTGAATATGATATTTCAGATAAAAGACATTTACATATAGTCCACAAGAAAAAATAATAGTTGAATTTATAAAAGTGACTTCATTCAAAAGATTACATACGCTTGATTCTTAATACTGTGTTGTTACCTGAATGATCCACAGCTGTATTTTTTTGTTTGTTTAGTAATAGTTTAACAGTTAAACTGCCTTCTGTTTTTCAGAAACGTCCTTCAGGTCCAACTAATTCTTGGGTCTTTCAGCATTTTTGTGTATTTGAACCCTTTCCAACAATGACTATGATATTGAGACAGTTCTTTTCACACTGAGGACAACTGAGGGGCTCATAGCAACTATTACAGAAGGTTCAAATGCTCACTAATGATTCTGAAGGAAAAACAATGCATTAAGAGCCAGGGGGTGAAAACTTTTGAACAGAATAATAATAATTTCTTATTTTGCCTAAATATTATATTTTTATCATTTAGCACTGCCCTTGAGAAGCTACAAAAGATACTTACATGTTTCCCTAAAGACAAAATAAGAATAAAATTGACCCTGATCTTCAAAGTTTTCACCCCCTGGCTCTTACTGCATCGTGTTTTCTTCTGAAGCATCAGTGAGTGTTTGAACCTTTTGTAATAGTTGCATATGATTATCTCAGTTGTCATCAGTATGAAAAGATGGATCTCAAAATCATTGTTGGAAAGAATTCAAATACACAAAAATGCTGAAAAACAAAAGAATTTGTGGGATCTGAAAGATTTTTTCTGAAGAACAGTGGGCAATTTAACTGTTCAGGACAAACAAGGGAATCATGAATGACTATCAGTAAAAAAAAAACAGCTGTGGATCATTCAGATAACGAGCGTATGTAAACTTTTGAACATGGTAATTTTTATAAATTCAACTTTTACTTTTGTCTTGTTCGTCTTTTATATTAAATATCTTATTCATGTAAGTACTAAATAAAAAAAAATAACATGCTTTGTACGATCCCTCTTATTTTGGAGATTTTGCAGATTTTGCAAGGTGTATGTAAACTTTTGACCTCAACTCTATATGCAAAAAATGTGGGAAAAAATCCTAGTTACAGTTAGACTTATTTATTTCAAAAACACTGATGTGTTGGCTTGTGTTTACTTCATGCTAACATGTCAACGTCTCGATTTACCAATAGTGCTGAGTGAGTGTTTAGACTGGAACAATGGCAGACGGGGAGGAAGGCCTGATAAAAGTGTTTGGGAAACCGTTATCATTGTTTTTGCAATTCCATTTGCTGCTGTTAGTGATGTAAATATTGCACACATTAGCTTTCTTTCTTTAGCTTACCATTACACTATCATCTAATCTACACATGCAAGAGCACCACATCAGACTCTGCAGTGTTCCTGTCACAGACTGTTTGTTTATTTGGGGCAGAGGGCACAGTTAACATGGCTACAAGCATTTACCGGGTACTCTGGGTTAAATATGGGGCCAATGGGAGCCTCCAGCCTGCAACAGCTGTTAAGCGTGAGAGAGAATCACAGACAGAGAGAACAGAAGTGTGTGTCATCATCAGCCACCTCTTGCTAATGGTTCTCTCCAAATCAGTGTCTAAACAGCAGGGGTATTTCAACCTTTCAAAGCACAGAGATACTAATACCAGCAGCACTACAATTATTCAAAATAATGCTCTTCCATGAAGAGAGCAGATTAGGGCTGATGAAATTAGTGTTGTATGAGAGCAGGAGCTGCTTTCTGCTGATTAGCTGTCTCAGCTTCTCAAAGACGTGCTGTTGTCACCGTGTATTTGAGCGGATGATTGACACTGTATTGAAGGTGCTGACGCCAAGAGCACTTATATCAGTGTCGCCATGGGGCAATGCGTTCTGACATTTTAGCTTCGAGTCGAAGAAGAGGTCAGGGTTTGGCTGATTAGCATGGTCCAATTAGCTCCTCCTGATAGATGCTGTAACTATCTTATGTAGGGTCAAAAACATCTCTCTGCAAATGTTCAAATGTTGCTGTGTATGCTGTCTAAATAAATTAAAATTAAAATATTTAATTATGCTATTGTAATAATTAAAAGTTTAAGATATGTAATTATATATAAAATACGTACACTGCTGTTTAAGGATTTTTCTATTTTCATGCTGCATTTATTTGATCAAAATACAGTAAAAACAGTACAATTCTGAAATAATATTACAATTTAAAATTTAATTCTCAGCAGGCATAACTCTTCGGTCTTCAGTGTTGCATGATCCTTCAGAAATAACATTTGAATTGTAGTATATTATATAGGGATATTAAACCATGATTTTCTTCATCTGCTGCCTGGTTGCTGGTCACATGGCTTTTACAACTCACAGATTAAACATTTCTATTCCCAGAACACTAGTGAGAAAAGATGAATTTGAACCACATCATTTTGAGAGACTCTGCGCCAGCTGAGCAACTGACATTGAAATGAATGTAAATTCTATCTGACAGCTTTCTCCAGACCTTGGAAGATTTTTTTAGGAGGGTGAGGGGTGTTTTAAAAGCCAGGATGTGACCAGCCTTCCTGCACTGAAGGTCAAAATAGTACAGATATTTTTTCCTCAGACTAAGTCAAAAGATTCAAGACTTCCCAGACAACAGAGAGGAGGAGAGAGGATCAAGAGATTTTGTTTTTAAAAA
This sequence comes from Garra rufa, assembly GCF_049309525.1. Taxonomy (NCBI): domain Eukaryota; kingdom Metazoa; phylum Chordata; class Actinopteri; order Cypriniformes; family Cyprinidae; genus Garra; species Garra rufa. The sequence continues at coordinate 23,020,066 of NC_133378.1, read as the reverse complement.
GCTCAAGGCCAATGTGACAGGAAGTGGTGTCAGTGACAAATATATAATTAGACATCCGTAGCCAAAACCATTTTTCCTCTGAGGATTGCTATGGCTCAGCTCTCCAGCACTCTCCATACATCATTTAACGGGTACACTTTACACCCCTCTTTTTACACTCTGAATAAATCTATTCTTGAGTCTTTCTTCGTTAATAATTACAGTATGAATAAAATATTATATAACGATATGAGTCATTTCATGGTAACAATATATATCACAAAATAGTAATTTTTGCTTTAAATAAGGTCTTTATGATATCAATTTTTTATATCATAGAAATTTTATAATTCTTGTCACCAGTGTCATTATCACAAAATACTAGCCTAAATTAAAAAAAATAAAAATAAAAACTTACTGAAGAACCTAACCTACAGCAGGACAAATAAATGAAAAAATGCTGCATACATTGTATAAAAAAGTAATCAAATGTATAAAATCACTGCATATTCTTTACTGTGTAAATTCAATTTATATTTCTTCTAATTAAAGTTACAAAAGTGATTTAGACAAGAACAGTGAGAGATTTTCTCTGTTTTGTTGTTTCTTAACATAAATGACAACAGCAGGAATATTACACTGCTGTCACTTTAGGAGCTGCCCAGATCCAATAAACTGTAACACGTTTTTCTTTCTCAGCTGTTTGCTTTCACTAAAGACCAAAATTACTGCATTTATAAGGAATGCAAAGGCAGCCATTCTGACACATACATGTGTGTATTTAACCGTTCAAGGTCTATAAGTCGGCAAAGTATAGCGTGCTCTATTAGCACCATCTTCTTGTGGGATATTTTGAATATAGTGAAATTAGTTCTCTTTCACTGTTAATTGTATTTCAATGGCTTAAAATCACGTGTTTTTAAACCAAAACAATTAAAAACGTGTGCAAATGATATGTTTTACCAATGCACAGCAACGTCATGTGAGCTTGTAACCATTATGTTATTCCAAAATCTCTACCAGTAGACAAAGTTCTAATGGTAAATCATGTCTACTGGTATATCGCCCACCCCTGCTATTATATGTACCTTTTATGTCGTGTTTTTTTTAACAGGCCCAATTTTAGTAAAAAAATTTGTAGAATATGCAAATTATCAGTCTTCTTGTTAGCTAAATTCTAGTAATTATAATAAAGCTGAAATAAAATGTAAATATAAATTGCAAAAGTTACATACTTTTTTAATATTATATATAAAAAGTAAAACCTAAACTTAAAAATTAGACTAAAATATATAATTGTAATCATTTAAAAGTACTAAATATAAAAAATGAAGTACACAAAAATGCTATAATAACACTGAAAATGTTATTAAAATGTGAACTCTCCTTTTTTTTTACTTTCCCAAAGCAAATGGCTCACCTGTTTGAGAGGTAGCAGCATAAACTCCTCAGTCTTCGATACCTCTACAAAGTGCTGCAGAACGTACTTATGGGCTGACTTGAGAAGGTCGCTGCAGGAGTGAGTGTCTGCAAAACTACGGATGCCCAGGCAGTTTGAGGGGTCCAGCTGGCTGAGAAGGAATTTGCAGCAGGCATCTCTCACTCCGTTGAGCTGCAGGAGACTAGCTGCCGGCAACAGGGTCTGCTCAAGGTAAAGGCAAGATACAGTGGATGAAACGGAGGAAAAGTAGTAAGTGAATCTTTAACATAATTTGGATTTTTTTAAGGTGCTGCCACATTAACTGGAGTTATTTCAATAATAACCCACACAATCTGGAATTTCGCATGAGCACAAAAATGTTTCTTATGCAGGTTTATTTGATTTAATGTGAATTCACTCCATTAACCTGTTGAGAAAAGTGGATTCAAAAGTGACTTCTAATTGAGTTCTTACATCACTTCACCTCTGACAACAGACAAAGGCAACAAAATTTCACTGAAAATGTTGCAGAAATTTTGCTAATGTGACTACCTTTAGTCTAATGAGGTCAGCGCCTTGTAAACTAGCCACCCGCCACATATGCATTTGATCTTTTGAAATGACATATCAGAAGACCTTCATTTGCAAAAATGCAAACCATAACTTTGAACAAAACCTAAGTACCTCACAAAGCAAACAAGATAGCCCAACACAGGGGTTACTGTGAGTGTCATATATAAAATGCACTTCAAAAGACACTAAAGGTGACGTACCTGCACGTTTCCCTCTCCTACTACAATTTCGGCAGTGTAGGCGTACTGCACCAGCTGCTCCAGAGCCTGAGGGTCAATGTCATGCAGGGTCACGTGGGTCTGACGGCTCTCTGACATCTCATCTGCAGTCACAACACACAGCAGTTTATCTCAAAAGAGGCTTTTGCAGAAAACAGTTTTCAGGGGGTTCAATGATACCGTAATGGCCCGTTCAAACATACAGCGGCCTCTGGAGGGCGCCGAGTGGTTGAACTGTTTGTCAAAGTGGGTGTTCCTATTGCTAGATGCCCTAACATTGCCAATAGCTTTCAAAAATCTGATCACAAATGGGATGAACATCTGATCAGAGTTCAGAGTCTTTGTGCTTTTGGACGCTAGCAGACGTTCCTACTTGACTGCTGTAACAGTTATCATACAGCGGATCACTGTCTGTATTGTCATTGGTTGTCACCACATTTTATCATTTGCATGAAACTTGCATAAACTTTGTTTGAATTTAATATGTTGACGACCTTCAGTGATGCTCATGCCATTGGAAATCACTGTATAAATGAACATGCCTTGTTGTTATTAACTAAACCTGTTTTTAAAAATCAGTCTTGTTAATTGAAATAAAGTTAAGGAATATTGCCATAGCTACTAACTGAAATACAGTTGAAGTCAAAAGTTTACAGAATCTACAAAATTACTTTTCCAAAATAAGAGAGATCATATAAAATGCATGTTATTTCTATTTAGTACTGACCTGAATAAGGTATTCCACATATCTTAGTCCATTGTTTGTCCTGAACAGTTAAACTGCCTGCTGTTCTTCAGAAAAATCCTTCAGATCCTACAAATTCTTTGTTTTTTTTCAGGATTTTTGTGTATTTGAACCCTTTCCAACAATGAATGTATGATTTTGAGATCCATCTTTTCACACTGAGGACAACTGAGGGACTCATATGCAACTATTACAGAAGGTTCAAACACTCACTGATGCTTCAGAAAGAAAAACGATGCATTACGGGCATTATGTGTAAACCTTTGAACAGAATGAAAACATTTTTCTATTTTGCCTAAATATATATATTTTTTTCATTTAGTACTGCCCTTCAGAAGCTACAGCAGATATTTACATGTTTCCCAGGAGACAAAGCAAGTTAAAATGACTTTAATCCTCAAATTCCAAAAGCCCACCCCCCGGATCTTAATGCATCGTGTTTTTACTTTGAAGCATCAGTGAGTGTTTGAACCTTCTGAACAACTATCACTAAACCAAAAAAAAAAAAAAAAAAAACACCAGAGAACAAAATAAGTAAAATTTACCCGATTTTCAAATTCCAAAAGATTTCACCCATCAGTGAGCGTTTGAACCTTTTGTAATGGTTGCATATGAGCCCCTTAGTTGTCCTCAGTGTGAAAAGATGGATCTCAAAATCATACAGTCATTGTTGGAAAGGGTTCAAACACACAAAAATGGTGAAAAACAAAAGAATTTGTGGTATGAAAGACTTTTCTGGAGAACAGCGGGCAGTTTAACTGTTCAGGACAAAAAAGGGACTCATGAACAACTATCACTAAACAAAAAAACACAGCTGTGGATCATTCAGGTAACAATACAGTAGTAAGAATCAAGCGTATGTATGTACTTTTAAATGGGGTCATTGCTTTTGAAAGGATTTTATGAAAGGAAAAAGATCTACTTTTGTTTTTTAGATACAGAATGCTTATTTCTCTTATTTCTATTAAGATATTATTTTTCATCACACTGTTGCAAGCATTTAAAGAAAATGTAAAAAACAGCATTCCTTATAAGAGAAATGCAGAAACTCAGAACCAATTAGTCCAAAGGTTGTGTTGTTAAGCAGTTTCAGTTCTGATATGTGACCCTGGACCACAAAACCAATCATAAGGTTAAATTTTACAAAACTGAGATGTATACATCATATGAAAGCTCAATAAATAAGCTTTCTATTGATATATGCTTTGTTAGGATAGGACAATATTTGGCCGAGATACTTCTATTTGAAAATCAGGAATCTGAGGGTGCAAAAAAATCTAAATACTGAGAAAATCACCTTTAAAGTTCTCCAAATTAAGTTCTTAACAATGCATATTACTAATCAAAAATTACATTTTGATATATTTATAGTATGAATTTTACAAAAAAATCTTCATGGAACATGATCTTTACTTAATTTCCTAATGATTTTTGGCATAAAAGAAAAATCAAAAATTTGGACCCATGCAATGTATTTTTGGCTATTGCTACAAATATACCCCAGCGACTTAAGACTGGTTTTGTGGTCCAGGGTCACATATGTATAATGGAGTTAAATGAGTGCGTTGTTAGTAAATCTAGTGTATGGTAAGTTCAGAATAGTCATGGCTAATGAAGAGCCCACACTGTCCTGACTCGTACCATCACACTCTAGTCTGAGGTGCAGCGGGACACACGAGCAATAGGAAAAACCAGACACCTGCTGACCTGAGACCAGGACAAGGAAGAGAATAAAGCATGGAAAAAACATTAGGTGATGAAAAAAGACAGGAAGGAAGGAAAGGCTTGAAAAGGAAGCTGAGGTAATGTACACATCAGGAATAAACAATACACCTTAAAGACCATGTGAAGTCAAGATTTGTTTTTTGTGATGCTTAGTTCATGTGTGTTAGCTTTGAAACCATCTATATGCTAAAAAAAAGTCTTAAATAGTAACATAAGACCTACTTGTAAACATGGCATGGAAGTATGGACTGCAGGAGGCCAGCACCACCTTGTGCGCCTTGATTTCCTTGTTGGCCACATGGAGCACGATGTCGCAGAGCAGGCCACGCTGCCGCATGCGGTTCATGGACACGAAGGAGTCATGGTAGTGGCGCTTGGAGTTGTGCGAGATGCTGTGACCATCCCGGTTCAGCAGCTGCATACCCCCCTCCATCATGCCGGTGCTCACCGAGGCCTGCTGGAGCCTGGGCCTCACTCTAAGACACTAAAGAAAAACAGAAACACACCCGATGAGAGTTCTACCTATAGAGTTTAGTAGCTTTTAGGTTGTTTATATGCTAGCATACTTCTAGAAGTTGACAAAATACTACTTTTTCAGTGGCCTTGGTTCTTTAAGTATTTTCCCTAAAGGGATTTTAAAGATTTATAAGCAATGAACTAAAATTTTATCTGCGGATTTAAGAATGGGATAAAAAGACCAAGGTACAAAACGGTGTACTTCTCTACTAGAGGTGTGCAATAATGACCAAAAATGATATCTCAATATTTTCTGCACTATAGTCGATATCTATAATCAGATGATATTTTGCTGAGTGTGTTATTGTGCTTGTATTTTGGCAGGTTTAGGACTGCCATGGACAGCTGACTCCCAAAGCTTTGTTCTTCATATTCTGTGTGGTGGTTAAGAAAGGAAAGGAAAGGATGTGACATGTGGCCAAGTATAGTGTCCCATACTCTGAATTTGTGCCCTGCATTTCACCCATCCAAGTGCACACATACAGCAGTGAGTCGCGAACAAACACACACACACACACACACACACACACACACACACACACACACACACACACACACACACACACACACACACACACACACACCTTAAACACACACCCAGAGTACAACCCCTGTACCGAGACTCAAACCTGCAACCTTTAGGTTACAGGTCTGACTCTCTAACCATTAGGCCACTACTGCCCATTAGTTTGCAGGAGTAACAGAAATTAACTTTTAATTTAAATAGTTTAGGTTTAAATAGATTTTTTTTTACCTTTTATGGGCATTTTTACCTTTATAAGGCAATGTGTTTCTGATTTAATTAAATGTGTGCATCATCTTGTGTCAAATTCGTAAATTTAAATTAAATTTAATCATTAAATTAATTAAAATGATTAATTGCGATTAATCGCATCAAATACGTTTTTGTGTACATATGTGTGTACTGTGTATATTTTTATGTGTGTGTGTGTGTATATATATATATATATATATATATATATATATATATAAATACACACACATGCATGTGTATATTCTAGAAAAAATATTTATATATTAAATATTTATGTTTTATATAAATTATATGAATAAAAAATATATACATTTAAATACATGTAAATATTTTGTGTGTATCTTTATATGTACATAATAAATATACACAGTACACACACATATATTATATAAATAAAAACTTTTATATTGGATGCGATTAATCGTTGCCCAGCACTAATAAGGACACTATAGGGCTGTTACCAACATCGAATACTGATATTTGAAATGGTTTACCGGAAAAAGGGAAAATATATCTTAAATATAAATCTAAAATCGCCAGTAGGTGGTGGCAAATCACTGCATGAGTGAGTCATTGAGCCATTTTTTCAACTGATTCATTAAAACGTCTGATTTTGAATTAGTAACAAAACAATGTTGTGTGTCGCTCAGAGACACAAAACAATTATGCTGTGGCATTGTCTGAAACTCTTTGTTGACAAAATAGAGCAAAATAAAATGTAAGTCACTTAATATTAACTTGTTTGTTTGACTGTTTAAAAAAAATCAATATCACATTTGCAATCGTGCTGATATTTGGAGAAAAAAACAACACTTTTCGTGTGACATTAGCAATATCAGATTATATAAATATAAAAGACATGAAAGTCATACAGGGGCATATTTGCCCCCTTATCTTGAATTTTGTATGAATTCTAAACGTATTTTAATACTTAACCACACAGTGAAAGCGTAAAATGTGCAAACACAGTGTGTTTTTGATTGGTTTTTGCAATATTCTTGATAATGTCAATCGCATACCACTTACGACATTATCGTAGACCAGGGGTCCCCAAACTAAGGCCCGGGGGCCGAATGCGGCCCGCCCCCACATTTGGACCGGCCCTCTGAACAATGCCAGTAAAAATGTAATTTTTAATACATGTTTTACTTATATCGGTATTTGATAATAGAGGTTGGCTTTCAAACTAAAATTTCCCTTAGTTATTAACATAGCCTAATTATTTGTTAAATTCACCAACAGAATGGTACATTCAACATAATGCGTCATCGTGATTGAACAGGTGCAAAAGCAAGACTTCACTCATCTCCCAGTTACCCAAAATTTTTCAGCTGAGAAACCAGTGGCCCCATTCCCAGTTGAAAAGCCTGTGGAAGCGCTGAAAATGCTGAAGGCGGAGTTTGACGTTTGTTAAAAAACACAATGGACCAACACCAGTAGATGACATTGCACCCCAAATCATCAAGGAACTTGAGCTACGAGCTTCTCCACCCTTCCACCAGACTCCAAGACCTTGGTTTCCAAATGAAATACAAAACTTGCTCTCATCTAAAAAGAGGACCACTGGGCAATAGTCCATTTCTTCTTCTCCTTAGCCCAGGTATGATGCCTCTGATGTTGTCTGTGGTTCAGGAGTGGCTTAACAAGAGGAATATGACAACTCTAGCCAAATTCCTTGACACGTCTGTGTGTGGTTTGCTCTTGATGCCTTGACACCAGCCACAGTCCATTCCTTGTGAAGTTCACCCAAATTCTTGAATCGATTTTGCTTGACAAGCCTCTCAAGGCTGAGGTTCTCTCAGTTGGTTGTGCATCTTTTTCTTCTACACTTTTTCCTTCCATTTAGCTTTTTGTTAACATGCTTGGATACAGCACTTTGTGAACAGCCAGCTTCTTTGGCAATGAATGTTTGTGGCTTACCCTCTTTGTGAAGGGTGTCAATGCTTGTCTTCCGGACAACTGTCAGATCAGCAGTCTTCCCCATGATTGTGTAGCCTAGTGAACCAAACTGAGAGACCATTTTGAAGGCTCAGGAAACCTTTGCAGGTGTTTTGAGTTGACTAGCTGATTGGCATGCCACTATATTCTAATTTTTTGAGATAGTGAATTGGTGGGATTCTGTTAAATGTGAGCAAAATCATCACAATTAAAGAAACCACAGTCTTAAACTAGTTCAGTCTGTGTGCATTAAATTTATTTAATACACAAGTTTCACAATTTGAGTTACTGAAATAAATGAACTTTTCCATGACATTCTAAATTACTGAGAAGCACCTGTATATCTTTTGAAAAGAAATAATAATTTTTCTGTGTGGTGCATAACAAAATAATAAACTATTCTAGCATTAAAAGGTATAATAAATACAGGTAAAATCATAATAAAATAATAATAATAATAGTAGTCAGTCCGGCCCATGGAATTCTCTTTTATAAACCGACCCGGCCCCCCATTAAAGAAAAGAAAATTATGTGGCCCTCTCAGAAAAAAGTTTGGGGACCCCTGTCGTAGACGATATCGCACTCCCCTATTCCCTACACAACTATAGTCCCATGAAGCATTGTGAACAACATCAACAAAAGCATATGATCAAATAGAAGGTTTGCACGGTTTGGTCAGTTACTGTAGCCCGATGCACAGCCATATTGGAGATACTCGGATATACACACCATGGATTGCGTGGTACTACTGAATGCGTTGTTCTGCTAAATTTTGCTGTCTAAACCACGCAAAAAATGTGTGGATGCTCCTAAATCATATAGAGAAGGATGCAGGAAAGGGCGCAATATTTTGACAAACTAAAGGTAATAGGTTGTAAAGATACATACAAGCATAATTAATTAAGATATTAGACTAATATAACACCTACTTGAGTTGAAATGATAAGAACAAACATGGATGTTGTCAAGATTCTTGCCCTGGAAATCATGGTTCAGTTTGGCCAACCACAAACGCCTTTTGATCTTTAATCATTCAAAAAATAAATTCCGCTATGGAGAAAATAAATAAGATTTTACTTTCAGAACCAGGCTGTTACACTCTATATCACCTACAAACGTCCCATTTCAATTGGAAATAAGTCAAGAAAATAAAAAACGATTTCACAAGTGTCTTTAAGAACTCTCATTTAGCTAAGCCGAATTATTAATTAGCTGTTAGACATGTTTAACGTCTGTGCATGTTATTCGCCAGGCTGTAAATCCATCTTAATTTGTGTTTTCTTGGTTCACATTTCCTTTCCATACAGCATAATGGTCGCTTCAAGGCATTTTGAACTACGAGTACAGAATCATAATGGGAGAAGCGAGCCAGGCCGAATCGCTCAAGCATTAAATATCGTGAAAATGATCACTTCACAAATTCCCACTCATTTTACAGCTTACAGCTACATATGGTTTGCTCCTCAATAGTCAGTGGCCTTTTCTCACTGGCCCGAGGCCCTAAAAGCTTTTTAAATTTGGTCTCTCCGGCACACTCACTGAATAAATAAACCGGCTGGTTGATTATAAAAATGAAACCATGTTCCAGCTGAAAGGACCAGTGGTATGGAAAGGTTGGACCAGGACACGTCGTGATGAGTTGGCCAGCCAGCTGCACACATTCAATTCTCCATCAAAAGCATCACTATAGAAACCAAGGTGCCCACAGTAATGTGCTGGTATCTGTCATACGCTTCACTTTGAGTGGGATGGAGCTGCGTGGGACATTTTAAAGCAGGGTGATAAATAGCAATCCAGCTGACAAAGGTGGGATTACAAGATGCCACCTCTTCTATAATAGTGTTGAGGTGGACGCTATTTTAAATCAAATCAAACAAAGCATCCAGTAATGGGATGTTTTGATGAATAGAACAATTATAAGGCACTGTTTTCCTAACAATACCCCTCCAACTCTAAAGCATTACTCATGTTACTCCAAATAACAGATGACAGGTGAAAGCATGAAAAGTGCATGGAGTCATAGGCTCAGTATTACAGCCAGCAGTCGTGTGGCTGCCCACAAAATGGCTGTGGGGTTTCAAATGTATAAATCCCTTAGTTATACAAAGCAAACACTGCGGTCTGAAACCTGAGGTCAATAATAAACTGTTTAAACATGCAGACAAAATGAAACTGTTCACAATAGTCTTGTTGTAGTTTGGTAGGCACTCAGGATAGTTTTTTTTTAGATGTCTCAGTCCTTTCAAAACAGTAACAAAGTGAGACACTACAGCACTGCTGCTGAATAAAAGCTGTATGATAATTCATTTCAGACACTGATGCATTTATCAGGAGATACTCAATTTAAACTAAACTCTGTAACTAAAATGAAAATTGTAACCATAATAAGTTATTAGTACTAGAATAAAGCCGCTCAAATGAAACAAATAATTAAATAAAATTATAAAACATATGACTACACTATCAGTCAAAGGTTTTTGGACAGTAAAATTTTAAATGTTTTTTAAAGAAGTCTTTTCTGCTCACCAGTGAATATACAGCAAAAGCACTAATATTGCGAAATATTTTTATTGTTTAAAACAACTGCTTTCTATTTGAATGTATTTTCAAATGCAATTTATTCCTGTGATCAAAGCTACATTTTCAGCATAATTTCTCCAGTCTTCAATGTCACATGATCCTTCAGAAATCATTCTAATATGCTGATTTGCTGTTTAGGAAACATTTATTATTATTATTATTATTATTATTATTATTATTATTATCAATATTTAAATCAGCATTTCTCTGAAATACAAAGCTTTTAGAACATTATACACTATACCACTCAAAAGCTCAAGTCAGTTTTTTTTTTAAGAAATTATAGAAACTAATACTTTTATTTAGCAAGAATGCTTTAAATTGAACAAAAGTGATGATAAAGACATTTCTCATTTTTAATGTTAAAAAAGATAAATGCTGTTCTTCTGAACTTTATATTCATCAAAGAAACCTGAAAAATGTTATCAACATAATCAAAATAATAATAATAATAAATGTTTTTGAGCAAATCAGAATATTAGAATGATTTCTGAAGGATCACGTGACACTGAGTAATGGTGCTAAAAATTCAGCTTTGAAATCACAGGAATAGATTACATTTTAAAATATATTCAAATAGAAAACAATTATTTTAAATAGTAAAAATATTTCAAAATTTTACTGTTTTTGCTGTACTTTGGATTAAAAAAAAAATGCAGGCTTGGTGAGCAGAAGAGACTAAGTAAAAAAAAAAAAACATTAAAAAGCTTTCTGTCCAAAAACATCTATAAAGTCTATAATAATTTTTAATAATAAGTTTTTGAAAGCTTCTTACACTGTGAAAAAGAGAAAATATATTCATTTTTATGATTCCACAGTTGTAGCAATAGTTGTAGCATCTGGTATTTGTAAGAAATGAGAGGACCAGATATAGAAATAGCACCTTTCTTCCTACATTCTAGACAAGCTGTTCCAGAGTTTACGCTTCAGCTAAAGACAATCTCTACAAACATCCCCAGCATCATTAAATCTGACTCAGCACACAGTGTGCCATCCAGACAGAGCATCTCTCTCCCCTCCTCCTCTGTGCTATACAAGTCATGCAGCACAATAACACTGTGTATAACCAGCACTACCTGAAATAACAGACGCCTTTTCCTTTAGTTTCGTTTCTTTGCTTTACGAAGAATATCTTTGACTGAATCCTACAATGCAGCGGTTGAGCATCAGAGTCCATATGAAAAATGCATAAAGCCTCAGTTTGGGTGCTTGTGTGTTGTTGACGTAAATGAAAGCCGCATGAGTGCTGGACACTGACGTCACTTTTTAAGGTCGCGCCGGATGTTTCTTTTTCTAAATATTTGGTACTAAACGAGGCTCTGATAAAACTGCTCACATTTAAACACAGCTGAACAAGGTATCGTCGAGCAATTTGATAACGGCCCGTCTGTAATGGTTAAAAGCTACAACACAATTGTCAAATCACGCCTCCTTAACAGTTAGCTAGTGCGATTCATTTATGCGAGTCGGTTCCTTCGAACTGCTCGTTTCCAACAACCGGTTCTAAAACAATTCAGCAATTATTTCACGTCATGACGTAAGGTCTCTGACATCCCCGCGGTGCACATTACATGCTTTGAATATTCCAAGTAAACCATATGTGACCCTGGACCACAAAACCGGTCTTAAGGGGCAGTTTTTTTAAACGTCATCTAAAATCTTAAAAAAATTGTTAGGATAGGATTTGGTCGAAATACAACTATTTAAAAATCTGGAATCTGAGGTTGCAAAAAAAATCGAAATAACGTTACTGAGAAAATCGCCTTTAAGGTTGTCCAAATGAAGGTCTAAACAATGCATATTACTAATCAAAAATTACATTTTGATAAATAGTGCCTTGCAAAAGTACTCATACCCCTTCATTTTATTCACATTTTGTTTTGTTGCAGCATTATGTTAAACTGCTTTAAATTAGTTTTTCCCCACATCAATTTACACTCCATACACCATAATAATGACAAAGCAAAAACCAGATTTGCAAATTTTACAAATTTATTACAGATAAAACACTGAAATAAGTACATTGCCTAAGTATTCATACCCTTAACTCAGTACATAGTTGAAGCACCTTTACAGCCTCAAGTCTTTTTTGGGTATGATATGACAAGCTTTGCACATCTGCATTTGGCAATTATCTGCCATTCTTTGCCTCATCTTTTCACCTCTCAAGCTCTGTCAGCTTGGATGGGGGCTGGCAGAAATTTTCTAGAGTCCTAGTTGTTCCAATCATCTTCCATTATGGATAATGGAGGCTACATGCTTCTGTGAACCGTCAATGCAGATTTTTTTTCTGAACTCTTCCCTAGATCATTGCCTTAACGCAAGTCTGTCACTGAACTCTACAGGCAGTTATCTTTACCTCGGGACTTGGTTTTTGGTCTGATATGCATTTTCAGCAGTTAGACCTTTTCTGAGAGGTGTGCCTTTCTAAATCATACTCATTCAAATGAATTTGCCACAGTTTAACTCCACTCGAAGTCTAGTAACATCTAGAAGCAATATGAATGCTACTGAGCTAAATTTCGAGTGTCCCAGAAATTAATACTTATGAAATTATGAATATGCAAAAGGATCTTTTCAGTTTTTTATTTCTAATAAATTTGCAAAGTTGTTACAAACCTGTTTTGTGCTTTGTCATTATGGTGTGTGAGATGTAGATTGATGTGGAAAAAAGTAATTTAAACCAGTTTAACATAATGCCGCAACAAAGTAAAATGTAAAAAAAAAAAAATGAAGGGGTGTGAATACTTTTGCAAGGCACTGTATTTACGGTAGGAAATTTACAAAATATTTTTATGGAACATGATCTTTACTTAATATCCTAATGATTTTGACAAAAGAAAATCGACAATTTTGACCCATTTTGACAATGTACTGAGTACAAATATACTCTTGCTATTTACGACTGATTTTGTCGTCCAGGGTCACATATGTAAGCACAAATTGCTGTTTATCTCTTTTTCGGTTAAATTTTATTTATTTTTTGAATACTTAATAATTCATTACTTAGAATGAGTCTTATCAGTTTATTCCGACATCTAAAGAGAGGGTTTCTGACGCGAGAAACGAATAAGTGGGATTCGAATCTTTCAGAGTGGGTTTGTTAATACGGTTGAACCGATTCATTTAAAAGATTCGAACTTAGACTCAAAACACGATTCGTTTACGAATGGGAAATTGCTAAAGCTCATTGTGCATGTATAGGAAATAAATATTTGCTGTCTGCGTACATACAATAACACACATAAAATCATACAATAGAGGAATATGTTGCTCTATTTAACAATGTATTACGAATCGCTTATTTGGCTGATCTCATATTGTCTTTGTTCAAAGGGGATACTGTGCAGAGATCAGTTGCACTGACAGCTGACAAATGAAAAGCATCATTCAGGCATCATAACGTATTTCAAACGCTTTATTGAACCAGACACTGAGAAGTCAATGCTCAATGCATGAGCTTTAAACATGACTCGATTGACAAACTGATGTCTGGACAAAGAGCACAACAAAGCGATAGGGCAATTTCATAACACTTCAGCTTTGACACGATGAGCATACGAGATGTGTTTGCATCTCGTATGTTTTTTAAATTTAAACAAATACGCGATAAATAGGTAAATAAATAAATGTTGCTTTTATTGCCAGCTGATTGAGCTGCAATTCGGTCTGGATGAGATCAGAATCCAAACTCACCTGGCGTCGTCTGTGTCTAATTGACAAGACCCGTTTCTTTCTGTGGAGCGCTCTCTCCAGTTTTGTCCGTGTGTGATGATTGATTGTAATGCATGTAGTGTTTTATTTAGCTGTGCGTGGTTCGTTGACATGCTACATCACATGTCGCATCAAAACAGACGTCTGTCTCAGCTCTGATCGGCATTACTCAAAAATATATTCTGTTTAATATGTCACGCCCACAACAAATGTATCTGGGCTTTGTTGTAACGACGGTGCTAGTATATGTGCTTTGTCTGCCAGCCTCGTGGTTGGAGACCTGTATTGGTGGATTTTAGATATTTAGTGAGTTATGTTATATCATTTTTATGTTTTTTATAAATTGTCAGTGGCTTGAAGCATTCTGCGATAGGCAAAAAAATCGCATATCACCTATATATAAAGGCAAATAATCTGTTTGTAATAATACTACCAAAAACATAACAAGGAATTAAAAACGTAAACATAATGAGCGTTAAAGAACGATTGTGGGTTTTCGGTTTTGGTTCTGTGTCTAATATTAACGTTAAACACGAGATCAACTCAGTAGAGCTGCCGAAAGCGGTGCATTGTGGGTATTGCGTCCTTGCGCACGTTTTTATCCAGCATGGCAGGCAAAAACAAGAGGTATGTTACATTTTTAGCTATTTAACTTCGCATGCATAATCATATATTCTTGTTTGAGTTAAATTATAGCGACTCTAACTGTATACGGAGGTGTCAGAGCTCAATTCACTTCATTAAACACTTATATGATTCAATATTTAACGATAGCTAGCTAGTTCTAGCTACTGATGAGCTAAAATTCAACTGTCTTTTAAAAGGATACGCATATTAACATTTATGGCGAGAACGTTATCGTGTTGACAGTAAAAAAATATTAGTTGAGTCTGAAGTGATTTTTGGATTTTTCCATCATAATCAGCTCCAAAATGAGTTCGGAAACAGTTATTTTCTGGTGTACTGAAACGACATGTGATTGCTAAACAGTTGGTTGAATATTAAAGAGACGTTTGCTGTTGTAACCTAAGCACTTTCTGTATGTAATTTCTAAATCACATTCTTGACATTTTAACTAGGGAAGTTGTCTAAACATGCTTCCCGGAGAGCATTGAGTTGAGTAACGTTAGTTTTATACTAGTAAAAACTATACTTATTAAGAAATGAACAGCACTTTTGAGTAATATTTGTCATGTTGGAGACTTAAGAGATGTCAGTCTATATAATTGTATATAAACAGCTATATATTTTCATGTATAAAGGCCACAATAATGATTAGAAAAAATTGTTATTTGAAAAATATTTTGTTTCTATTACACTACATCACTTTTTTTTAAACACTGTCGGTACTGTGATGTTACATGCGTTATTTAAATTACATATTTATTTTAATCAATTCATTTATATCAAATAAAACATTTTTGTTTCAATCAATTAAATATATATTTTAATCTATTTTTATTTAATTTGTATTATTATTTGTGTTTACACGGTATTTCCTCTAAACTACCTTTCCACTAAACTGGCCCCAGTTTAAAAACCCCTGATCTAGAATAAGCTGTTCTATTCTGCATAGAGGGGATCATGTGACAAGCATGTCATAAAGCATTACTGTACGCTGCCAGTCAAAAGTTTTTGAATAGTAAGATTTTTAATGTTTTTTAAAGAAGTCTCTTCTGCTCGCCAAACCTGCGTTTGTTTGATCCAAAGCACAGCAAAAGCAGTAATATTGTAACAGTAGTGTTATATTTTAGTAATATTTTAAAATAACCACTTTCTATTTGAACATATTTTAAAATGTAATTTATTCCTGTGATTTCAAAGTTCAATTTTTAGCATCATTATTCCAGTCTTCAGTGTCACATGATCCTTCATTTGCTGCTCAAATAACATTTATTATTATTATGTTCTGCATAGAACAGCAATTATCTGAAATAGAAATCTTTTGTAACATTCTAAATGTAACATTGTAACATTCTTTTCATCACTTTGATCAGTTTAAATCATTCTTGCTAAATTAATGTATTAGTTTCTATAATATATACCGACACCAAGCTTTTGAAAGGTATAGTGTATACTGTTACAAAAGCTTTTTATTTCAGGTAAATTAGTGATGTGCTATCTATGTTTGTGCAGGAAGCTGGAGGATCTCAGCGTAGATGAGTTCATGTTATCTGGGTTTGATTCTGATGAGGAAGATGATTGTGAAAATGAGGAATCAACACAACAGAAAGGGAAGGTCAAGAAACCAGCACCTCAGAAGACGTAAGTGTGGCTTTCAATTTTTAATGGTAATTCCAGTATCCAATTTTTATTCCCATTACCTGCTACATTCTGCAAATGTTGGGAGAGTATATGTTATTGTTATCACTGGAGAAAGCTAGTGAGATAACAAGTCCTGTATTTCTGGTGATCTAACTCTGATGAACTGTGTCACAGGTCTGTCAAAAAGCATGGCAAGGCATCTGAGCACAAGGACCAGCTGTCAGCCCTCAAGAGCAAAGACCCAGAATTCTATGAGTTTTTACAACAAAATGACCAGAAGCTCCTGAATTTTGATGAGACTGATAGTGAAGAAGATGAGGAAGAGGAGGAAGAGGAGCGGATGTACCACAAACTCCCTTCTCAACTGAAAGTCAGTCGTTTAGTTCTTCCTATGTGAATGTTTGTGTTTTCCTTGGAATATTGAAAAATCACAGTTTTTATGTGACTAGGAAGCCGATGATGATAATGACAAGGAGGAATCAGGGAAAAAGTCTAAAGAAGCTACCAAAGTCACAGAAGCAATGATTGAGAATTGGAGAACTGAACTCGGGGTAACGTGTTTATATTCTATTTCATTCAGTGTTTTTCATCTGGAACTTCCAGATGATCAGTACAAGCTCTTATTTATTGTCCAAAGTGGATGCTTAGCTGTAGTGGATGATCAATGTGTTTTTTTTACTTTTCTTTTAAGCTGGATTTTTTTTAATAGTAAATGAGACATCTTGAATTTAATTACACTGAAAATCCTTTGAATGTAAATTTTCCATTGACAGCATGGCTAGCTGTAGATTTTGAAACTGACACAAGGGGGAGATATTGTTATTCCTGGTGAAGAATCACCAATCAGTGAAAGCAAAAGAGTAGGGACCCCATCACTACTGTTTAAAAGTTTGGGGTCAGTAATTTGTTTTCAAGAAGTTTATTTAGCAAGGATGCATTAAATAAAAAATAAAAAAAAAGACATTTCTAATGTTAAAAAGATTTTATTTCAAATAAATTCAGTTCTTTTGAATGGTCTAATAATCAAGGAATCCTAAAAACAATCACAAAATGTTAAGCAGCTGTTTTCAACATATTAGAATGATTTCTGGAGGATTGTGTGACACTGAAGACTAAGAGTAATGATGCTGAAATTTCAGCTTTACCATCACAGAAATACTTAACATTTTAAAATATGTATATAATTCTGCCATTCAAATGTTTAAGACAGTAAGAGTTTTAATGTTATAAAGAAGTCTCTTATGCTCATCAAAGTTGCATTTATTTGTTCAAAAATACTGAAAAAAAACAGTAATATTGTGAAATGTTATTGCAGTTTAAAACAACAGTTCTATTTTAATATAATTTTTAAATTATAATTTATTTCTGTGATGAAATAATGATAATGATTTATAATTAGTATTGAAAAGGGTTGCGCTGTTTAATATTTTTGGAAACTGAAACTTTTTTAGGATTCTTTGATGAATAAAAAAGAACGAGTTAAAAAGAACAGCACTGATTCAAAATATAAATCTTTTCTAACAATACAAGTCTTCATTATTCAGTATTCATTACTTCATTATTTATCAATTTAACACATACACATAAAAGTAAACATTTCTTTCAAAGACAGACAGAAAGAAAGAAAAAATGTACAGCCCCTAAATCTGTAATCTAATTGTAGTGTATATTGTTGCAAAAAAAGTCTATTTTAAATAAATGCTGTTGTTTTTAGCAATTTTTTTGTTTAAAGAATCCTGAAAAAAGGATCACAGGTTCAAACTTCAAACTAAATATTAAGCATCACAATTGTTTCAACATTTATAATAAATTAGCATATTAGAATGACTTCTGATGAATCATGTGACACTAAAGCCTGGACTAATGATTCTGAAAGTTTAGCTCTGATCACAGGTTTAAAATTGCATTTTAAAATATATTCAAATAAAAAGCAGTTATTTTAAATAGTAAAAATATTTCACAATATTCCTTTTGCTGTATTTTGGACCATGCAGGCTTAAATGCAGGCTTGGTGAGCAGAAAAAAAATCTTACTGTTCAAATTACTGTTTAAATTGCAATGATATTTTACAATGCTACAGTTTTTTTCTGTATTTTTAATCAAATAATTGCTGCCTTGGTGAGCAGAAAAGCCTTCTTTAAAAACATTAAAAATTTGACTGATTCCAAACTTTTGAATGTCAGTGTATGTATATGTTTTAATTATTTATTTATTTATTATACTATTATTGAAGTACTATTTACTATTTCACTACTGTATTTCAAATCAAATAGTTGCAGCTTTGGTAGCATAAACTCAACATAAAACATTTTGAACAATGGTGTGCGTGCGTGTGTGTGTGTATTATACTATCTTTTTTGCTTTTTTTGCTTTAAATCAAAGTTTATAATGTTGTGATTCATCTGGGAGCTGGTAGGTTTGATTCATGGTTTAGCACTCTTTATTGAATCTTTTTCTAATGTTTTTCTTTCCAGAAAGAGCCTACGGCAAAATTGATTAGGGACATCACACAAGCCTTCAAGGCTGCCGTGGCTACAACAAAGGGCGACTCTGAGGAGCAATGTCGATATACTATCTCAGACAGCGCGGGTAACTAACTGTCTTATTTAGGGCACTCGCTTACAGAGCGGAATATGTTTAATGTGCTTACTGACAGCCTCTATCTGTTTTCCATTTACAGTATTCAATTCCCTCATCCTGTTCTGCATAAAGGACATGCATGCAGCTCTGAACAAAATGCTGAAGCTGAAAGCTCCAGAGAAAGGCCAGAAAAAGTAACAGCTTTGTTTCTTTTGCTGTACAGACAGATGTTTAGATCACTCACATTTTTTTTTTATGTAACTGTGCTAATCTATATTTTCAGATTGATACTTCCATCCTCAAGTCCCAGGTGGCAGAAAAACCAGATTGATATTAAGATGTATGTTGCTGGTGTTGTCCAGGTAGATTTTTCCCCACATCCTTGTCACTTAGTTTTTAGTTGGTTCTATAATCCCAGTACTAACATGTGATGCTTTTTCTTTTCTCCTTAGCTCCTCTCCAGTTTAACCCAGGCCACAGTCATAGCTGCAGTTCTCCGTCACGCCAACCAGATGGTGCCATACTACCTGTGTCTGCCAAAACAGTGCAGGCACTTTCTCAAAGTAAGCACTGCAAATCAGTGGCACTGACTTAGACAGAAATGGTGCTTAGTGAACTGAGATGGATGTTTTTAATCAAACAACTAAAAAAAAAGTCAGCATCTGTGGTGTTTTTTGTTTGTGACACTAGAGTCTGATCAAACACTGGAGCACAGGAGAGGAGACTGTGAGGGTCCTTGCCTTCTTGGCTCTCAACAAAATCTGCCAAAACAAACAGGAAAACTACTTAAACTCTGTTCTTAAGGTGAGTTAGGTTTTGTGATGAAATTTTCTTTTGTAGTATGTGCATTACAGCAGTACTGTCATATATCTGTTGTTTTCTCAAATACCATAAGTAGCTAGAAAATATGACTTGACAAAAAAATAATGGCTTAAATATGAAAATTGAGTTGAATATTGACTGATGTCCTAATTAAAGGGGCTATATGTAACTTTTTCCCCAAAATAAACGTAACAATAGCTTTTTTATTTGACCATTTATGACTCAAACATCTCCTGGTGAGCATACTGACACCTTGTCAGCTCACAGTGGGTGCACCTATAAGCCTGTATCCTATTTTTCCTATGTTTGCTGTCTGCGGATGTGACCTCAAGCGCGTTCATGTTAAACGTTTCAGATCACTCTGCCACCACCGCTAGTCATATATATTGCAAACAAACTTAGTTTCTCAAACAATATATGTATTTGACTGTTCTTACCTCTGTAAACATAATGTTGACTTCTTTGCAGCGGATGACTTATGAAGTGTGTACGTATGAGAGCGAGCAGAGAGGAAGAGCAGTTCCGTTTTTTGGCCACAGGTGTCAGTCGCGAGTTTAAATTTCAGAAAGTTACATATAGCCCCTTTAAGTGACAATCTAATAAATTGTTTGGGCTTGGTTTACTTTTTAAAATGCTTTTAAAACCTCTTATGCTCACCAAGGCTGCATTTATTTGATCAAAAATACAGTAAAATCAGTAATATTGTGAAAATAACATTTCTAATTTAATGTATGAATTTTAAGCAGACATTACACCAGTCTTCAGTGTCACATGATCCTTCAGAAATCTTTTTAATATGCTGATTTTGTGCTCAAGAAACATTTATATTGTTGGAAATGGCTGATACTTTTTAGGCTTCTTTGATTAATAGAAAGTTTACAAGAACAGCATTTATTTAAAATAGAAGTCCTTTGTATCACTGTAAATGTCTTTACTGTTACATTTGATCTATTTCATTTGAAAGCCTCTTTTCACCACTTAAAAGGTTATTACGACTTTTTATCTGACAATTCCTACTTTTTTTTCCCTCTGAATTGCGTGGTCCAAACGTGGTAGTTTTTTTGTAGAATTGTGAGAAATAAACTCGCAATTGCGACTTTTTTCTTCCAAATGCGAGTTTGTATCTTGCCACTCAGATTTTTTTTTTTTTCACAATTGCGAGTTTGTCTGCGAGTCAATTCTGACTTTTTGTTTTCACACAATTCTGACTTTTTTTCTCAGAATTGTGAGATATAAACTTGCAATTGTGAGTTATAAAGTCCAATTTTGAGGGGGAAAAAGACTGTTGTTCTCAGAATTGCGAGTTAATATCTCACAATTCTGACTTAATAACTTGCAGTTGCGTGTTATAATGTCACAATTGTGAGTTATAAACTCGCAATTCTGAAAAAAAAGTCAGAATTGTGAGAAATCGCAGTTGTGACTTTATAACGCAATTCTGACTTTCATGCTATTCTGATAGAATTTCTCAGAATTGTACGTTTATATCTTACAATTCTGAAAGAAAATAGAGAGTTAAAGTCAGAATTGCATGACAAACACGCAGTTGCGAGTTATAAAGTCAGAACTGTGAGACAACTTACTATTCTGACTTATTTTTTCTCGGAATTGCGTGAAAAACTCATAATTGCAAGGAATAAAGTCAGAATTGTAAGTTAAAAATTCTGACTTTTCTTGCAAATGCAAGTTTGTATCTTGCAAATCTGACTTTTTTTTTTACAATTGTGGGTTTGTCTCACAATTCTAACTTTTTGTTTGCTCGCAATTTGAAATTGTGAGATGTAATCACAATTACCTCGTTTTATTTATTCAGTGGTAGAAACAGGCTTTCCTAATTTCACGTGTGCTTGCTAATTAAATTCATTTTTACAAAATAAAATTTCATTTGTAATGATGAAATGCTAATGAAGATAATCATTATACATGGTTCATTACTAAAATTGAGTTTTCTGTTTGCAGCAAATGTACATCGCCTATGTAAAGAACTGCAAGTTCACGTCTCCCAACACACTTCCCATGATTAATTTCATGCAGCGGACACTCACTGAGATGTACGCACTGGACACACAGGTGTCCTACCAGCATACCTTTATTTACATCCGTCAGCTAGCCATCCACCTCAGGAACGCCATGAATTTGAAGAAGAAGGTAGTTTGAAATCTTGACCTGTATTTTTTTTTGTGTGTGTGTGTATGTGTTGAAAAAATTATTCTTTGAAGTTAACAGAAAAATAAAATTGAATAAATAAATAAAAATATTTATTTTCTTAATCCTGAAGCTATCGTCAATCATCTGTGCTTGTTAGTCAAAAGAAAAATCTTTATTTTTAAAATTGCTGTTTAAGAATTGTTAGGCATTGTTGACTCAATTGTAAAACTGAGTTCAACTTTACATATATTTTTTCCTTTTTGTATTACTTTGTCACTAAGAAAGATGTCCAATGTATTTTTTGCAGATGTCAGCTTATCTCTGTATTTTTCTATTTTGTGCATCCTCAGGAGACATACCAGTCTGTGTATAACTGGCAGTATGTGCACTGTCTGTATCTGTGGTGTCGAGTATTGAGCACCATTTACCCAAGTGAGGTTTTGGAGCCATTGATCTACCCGTTGTGTCAAGTCATTATCGGCTGCATCAAGTATGATTGATTGTTTGTTTATTTTTTTTGCCAATTGCTTTTTTGCTCAGCATTTTTAAAGAGATATTTACCAACTTTGAGAATATCACATCAGTCAAAAAAGTCATTAATGTAGGGCTGCATGATTAAAATAAAACATATTAAAACTGATGCTGCAGAAGGAAAAACTATGCATTAAGAGACACTTTTGAACATGAAGGTGTGTACTTTTTTTATTTTGCTTAAATATCATGTTTTTTTATTACTGCCCTTCAGAAGCCACAGAAGATACTTGGATGTTTCCCAAAAGACAAAATAAGTTAAATCTGCAAATTCAATTTAATGCATTGTATTTCTTTCTGAAGCATCAGTGAGCGTTTGAACCTTCTGTAATAGTTGCATATGAGTCCCCAAGTTGTCCTCAGATGGATCTCAAAATCATACAGTCATTGTTGGAAAGGGTTCAAATACACACAAATGCTGGAAAATCAAAGAATTTGTGGGACCTGAAAGATTTTTCTGAAGAACAGCAGGCAGTTTAACTGTTCAGGACAAACAAGGGGCTCATGAACAACTATCACTAAACAAAAAAAAAACTACATAGCTATGGATCATTCAGGTAACAACACAGTATTAAGAATTAAGTGTATGTAAACGTTTGAACAAGATCATTTTTATAATTTCAATAATACATTTTTATAAATTCAACTATATGTAAATATGTCTTATTCAGGTCAGTACTAAATAAAAATAACATGCATTTTGTATGATCCCTCATATCTTGGTAAAATAACTTTTTGCAGATTCTGCAAGGTGCATGTAAACTTTTGACTTCAAGTGTAATTATTATCTTACAGTCAGATACTGTATATAATCACAAGTTTTTTTTGTGAAATTGTGCAATCCTACAAACAAGAATAGCAAACTTAGATATTTTTAATTTAGATGCAGTTTTTTAATCAGGCAAATTACAATCTATTTATTTTTAGTGAGCTACTCTGTAAATGCTATTATTAGTTACTGTCTTGACAGCTTCTACCAGCAGGTAGCGCCCTTAACCACATTTAAGATTGCATTTCTCAGTGTGTCGATTTGAGCTCAGAACTTCAGCTCTGAATTCTAGATTACTTTACTGCCTGCTAAAATGAAGATCTTACTAAAGACTGAAGATTTGAATATTAAAAATGATGCTACAAATCCACATTATTTGTTTGCTTACAGAAACTACTGTTTTCATTTCAACTCTTATCAAGTCATTAATGGTTCTATTGTTTGTTTTTGTGTGTTTATTTGTAGGCTTGTGCCCACCTCCCGGTATTACCCTCTGCGAATGCATTGTGTCAGAGCGATCATCCTGCTATCTGCCAACACCAAGACATTCGTGCCCGCCCTGCCCTTCCTTCTAGAGGTGAGACTGGCATATCATGCCGTCATCCACTGTTCTCATGTCTCCCAGGCTGCCTTGAATAAACAGGCTCCTGTGTGGGTGGACGTGGTTTGGGCATGAGTACTGTACCCACGGCGTTTGTCATCATGGTCGTCCCACTTTTTTACAGTTAACTATAAAAAGACTTCTCCATGCGCTGACCTTTCATCGCATCTGAAGTACAATAACAAGAAATCTTCCTATGAAGAATCTACCAGCTAAAGGGTCAATTTGTGAGTTGAACTAGCGTATATTTTGTACTTCAATATATGTGACCCTGGACCCTATATATTTGTTGCAATAGCCAAAAATACATAGTATGGGTCAAAATTATCGATTTTTGTTTTATGCCAAAAATCATTATGATATTAAGTAAAGATCATGTTCCATGAAGATATTTGTAAATTTCCTACTGTAAATATACCATAATATGCATTTATAAGAACTTCATTTGGACAACTTTAAATGCAATTTTCTCAGAATTTAGTTTTTTTTTTTTTTTTTTTTGCATCTTCAGATTCTAGATTTTCTAATAGTTGTATCTTGGCCAAATATTTTCCTATTCTAACAAACCATACATAAATGGAAACCTTGCTTATTCATTTTTTAAAAAAAAAAGTACCTTTATGATTGGTTTGTGGTCCAGGGTTACATATGTTGTTGGTTTTGAAGATTCATTAATCTGATGATTGATTCATTAAGAAGTGCAGGGGTTAAGCATGCTAACAGTGTGCTGTGCTCATACTGCTAGACTGTGAGTGCTGTAAACGGATAAAGTTACCTGTCTTCGTCCCTCCCATAGTTCACCCAAAAATGAAAATTCTGTCATTAATTACTCCCCTCACGTCGTTCTAAACTTCGGTCATCTTCAGAACACAAGTTAAGATATTTTTGATGAAGTCTGAGAGCTTTCTGACCCTGCATAAACAGCAACAGGACTACCACGTTCAAGGCCCAGAAAGGTAGTAAGAACATTGTGAAAATAACTGTGGTAGTACCGTTGCTGTCTATTCAGGGTCAGAAAGCTCTCAGATTTCATCAAAAATATCTTTATTTGTGTTCCATAGATGAACGAAGGTCTTACGGGTTTAGAATGACTTGAGGGTGAGTAATTAAAGACAGAAATTTCTTTTTTTTTTTGGTCTCTTAAAATTTTTTTGCAACAAATCCACTGTTTATTTATTTATTTATTTGTAATTTTTAAATTAAGTACATATTAACTGTTATTCACTTACAGTTACTTAGGCAGTGAAATTGTATACAAATGACCAATAGCCAAATACACTACTGTTCAAAAGTTTTAAAAATATTTTTTTTCTTGAACTTTTATGTCAAGGACTCACTAAATTCATCAAAAGTGACAGTCAAGACATTTATAATTTTACAAAAGATTTATTTTCTAAATAAATGCTGTTGTTTTCCACATATATGATTATATGATAATATTGAGCAGCACAACTGTTTTGAAATTGATAATAAGAAATGTTTCTTGATCCAAATCAACATATTAGAATGAATTCTTAAGGATCAAGACTGGAGTTATAGTTGCTGAAAATTCAGCTTTGCCATCACAGGAATAAATTACATTTTAAAATATTAAAATAGAAAAGTTCTTTTTAAAATGTGATAGAGTTTTAATATAATTGTTTCACACCTTGTCCTAACTACATGCGACGCAACAAAATGAGTGACATGCAATTTGGCTGACAGAATATCACAGCCATTCGAAAGCACAGGAGTGCACTGCACTCCCAACAAAATAGTTTACAATGTAATTCATAAATATTCAACCTTTTTAACATTATTAAACCTACATACTGAGTGACTTATACAGTCTTTGTCATGGAAAACACTTATTCGTTCGCATTCAGTTTTAAGGTGTTTTATTTACATTTATTTTCAAGATCTGAGGTAAATAATCTATAATTAATTTCAGTGTGGCCATAAATGTCACAAAATATGATATTCACACTCACATTAGACACGTTTAACATTGAATAAAGCACATAATCAGAACCTGACATTATACATGTCATAGTTTGTATGTTGTTGTTCAAGCCGCAACGTCGCAGAAATAGAAACCTAAAAAATTCTAAAATAGAAATTTTGCGTCCTGCCATCACGGCTAGTTAGGGCAAAAACTCAGATTGCCATGGAAAAGATACCTTTCACCGTGTCGTCGTGTCGCATGTAGTTAGGACATGGTGTTACTGTATTTTTAACCAAATAATTACAGCCTTTGTGAGCATAAAATACTTATTCACAAAAATAAGTGACTATATAAGTATATATAAGACATAGATAAGTACTTTATCTGTTTATGCAAACTCACATTCAACCACTTTTCAAATTCCAATTAATTCCTGATGGATGAAACCTCAAACTTGTAAATCTCTTAGATTGCACAGCTGTACTTAGTTGTCAACAGGAATCTAAATTGGGTTTTTGAACACAAGAACTTGTACAATACGGATGCTCCCTAATATCACATCTGATTGGGTTCTGATGCAGCCAAGTTATACATGTAGTTGTTCAGAAAACCCACCAACTAGTCACTATTGGAAAATTAAAACCCAAAAAGTAAGACAAGACAAGCTACCTAAACGGTCGACAAGCTTTGAATTAAAGCCTGAAAGATAAAAGACCCCAGAGATCAGAGTGTGCGGTCTGCATGAATGCACATCCTAATGTGTGCGAACGCTGCGCGTCTTCGTTTTTGGGAGAAGTAGAGGTCACAAACTGTCAACATTTTCCACAGTGTGAGGCGGGTGACAAAACGTGTGTGTTTGTGTGTGGCTGGCGTGGGCCCCTGCGGTGACAGCTGTTGTGAGAATAGAAGCGTGGAGGCGACAGCAGCCGAGACCAACGGAAGGGAGGGATGGGGACGAGGGGGGGTGGTCACTGCTTGGCTGCGATCTCCCACCAGTCCTGACCATACTGCGATAAAGCCTGGGGGGGAAGAGCGTACGTGTGTGTGTGTGTGTGTGTGTGTGTGTGTGTGTGTGTACGAGGGAGGTCTGTGGTTCTCACTCAGCTCTCAAACGTGTTGCGCAGACCACATCCTCTGTCAGTGTGGCGACTCCCACCGACCCCCTTCTTGCTCCCTCTGTTTATTTGTGATGCAGTCCACTTCCTGTTTTCGCGCTCATGTTGAAAAGTAGGCGTGCGGCGAAGTAGAGTAGGGCATGGCTGTCTCTTTATTTTTCTCTTTTCCCGCTCTTTCTCCCTCTCTCTCTTTATCTGCGCTCTATGATTTCAAGCTTCCTGTTGCAGTAGCCCCTGAGCGTATCAGGTTGGGACCATGCGCCACCACTTCCTCCTGTGTCCCGCAGGCCGACACCACATCCGTTGTTTTCACAGACCGGCCGTCCATGAGCACATACACATACGCACACACACAAACACCTCGCTGCTTCTAGATGACCTCGTCATTTCAACTGCTCTCAAATGCGGAAGCGCAGAGAGAGTTATGGGAGAAGTCATAGCCATGTGCCATGCACCATGTATGTTTGCTAGAGTGACAGCATCTTTCAATTGTTAATTGTGGAGAAAGTATTGTGAAAAGTATTCAAATTTGTTGCCTGCAGAAATGTGGATTATGCGGAATAGTTGTATATAAATGAAACAGCCAAGTTACTTTTACTACACAGCAGATTTTTGATCACATTTTTTTTGTACTGCTAGGTTTAAAAAAGTGATAAAATGATTAAATAAATAATTAACATATTCATTTTAATGAATCAGTTCACTCAGGTTCAAAAGTTTGTGGTATGTAAGATGCAAAAAGTCTCCCATGCTCACTAAGGCTGCATTTATTTGATTAAAAATACAGTAAAAACAGCAAAATTGTGAGATACTGTTAAAATTTAATATAACTCCTTTCTATTTCTAATATATTTAAAAGTGTAATTTATTCCTGTGATGTCCAGCAACCATTACTCCAGTCTTCAGTGTCACATGATCTGTCAGAAGTCATTCTAATATGCTGATTTGGTGCTCAAGAAACATTTCTTATTATTATCAATGTTGAAAACAGTTAAACAGAGAACAGCATATGTTTGAAAGAAATTTTTGTAACCTTATAAATGGTTTCACTGTCACTTTACATCAATTTAAAGCATCCTTGTTGAATTAAAAAAAAAAAAAACATTAATTTCTTTTGAACGATACTGTAAATCCAAAATAATAAGCAAAGAGTCTTAATAAAATTAAACAAAAGACAACCGCTTAAATGCATCTGATAAAGGACTGGATAAAGATCGCCTCTCCTCCTGATCACAATAGGAATGGTAGTGTAAAAAAAAAGAAAAAAAAGATTAATTTGAGACCTAGTTGCTGTCTTTGTAGCAAAACATTTAAATGTTTATATTAAATGCTATGCTAATGTTTATCATTAGGCTTTGGTTATGTAAATTAGGTTGTACCTAGATTTATTTAATGAAAAATCAGTATTTAGTGGAAACTTATTTAAGTTAAATAAAGTTACACTCTTAGAAATAAAGGTTCTTTATTGTTATTTATGGTTCTATGAAGAACCTTGAACATCCATTGAACCTTTCAAATGCAGAAAAGGTTCTTTAGATTTTTTTTTTTTTTTTTTTTAAATATTTTTCAAAATGGTTATTTTAGGAGCTGTATACTGAAAGGTTCTTTGGGGAAACAAAAATGTTTCTTCTGCGGCATCACTGCAAAAACCTTTATTTTTAAGAGTGTACCCTGTTTGAAAACTTGTACCCTTTTTGTTTTGGTGCCGTATAAATGCTGCACATCTAAAAAAAATAAAACACACACACAGTTTGGCCCCTGAAATACACTACCAGTCAAAAGTTTGGACACACTTGACTGAATTTATTTTATTTATTTTATTTATTTTTAGTCAAATATTAATTTTTATTTAAAATACAAATTGTGCCAAGGAATGACTCTGTTTGTTTTTAAGAAAAACATTTGTTTATTTTTTAATTCTTAACTTCAGTTTTTCTTAAAAACAAGATTGAGATTTTATTTATTTTATTTTTTTTCAAACTGTTGAGATTTTGAAGTCCAATAAAGTGCATCCATCCATCATTCAGTGTTTCGCTCTCTCTCACATCCTACGTCATTTGCTGGAACACCACTCTCTAGTGAAGTTTGAGATTACGCTTCTAAAGTTTTAAATATGGATGTTTTTACACAAATGCATCGATTTGCTTCAGAAGGCCTTTATTAACTCTCCAGAGCTGTGTTGAGTACTTTCATGCTGCATAGATGCACTTTATTGGAAAATCAACAGCCGTGCACTGCCATTATAAAGCTTGGATGAGCCTGGAGATTTTTTAGTATTTTTTTTAGTAACTACGATTGTATTTGTCTGAAAGAAGAAAGTCATAAACACCTAGGATGGCTTGAGGGCGAGTAAATTATGGGGTAATTTTCATTTTTGGGACTATCCCTTTATTGAAGAAGTAGGTCATCTGTATGTGTCAGGTTATATTTAGCCTCAATATATTTATCAAAGGTTGAAAAAGGGTTTAACTGCTTGAGTAACTTATTTGTTGCATGGGAAGCTTCAGTTTCAGAGAGGCTTCCCCAACACTTGCCTGCACACCTGGGTTAGATAGTATACTTTAAGTTACTATAAGCCAGCCCTTGAGTCATTCTCTGGTTTTTGTTTGTGTGAATAATCAGTGGGCTACTGCTGTAGTCTTTTTTATTTGTGTGTTTCTGTGCATGTATGTCTGTGATGCAGTGCTCTGATGTATCTGTTTGTTCACTCTGCTCCTCAGATCCTCCAGCAGGAAGACTTCAATAAGAAACCAGGCCGCATGAGTATAAAGCCCATCAATTTTGCAGTGATCCTCAAACTCAGCAAGACCAATCTCCAAGAGAAGGCTTATAAGGTGACACATCCTGTACTTCTTTGAGTTTCAGGCCTTCATAAATTCTTCATTTTCTTTCAGTTTATGGCTACGTATGTATAATAAACCTGTCAGAATTAATGTTTTACCATGTGGTCAATTGAAAACCATTTAATGCGTTTAGTATTTTAATAGTAAACCAAAAATAAAACATGTGGACTTTATTCCTACAGTTAATTAGCTTATTAATAATTTAAAAAGTGAAATCTAAAAGTACAAAATAAAAAATAAAAGTATAATTTCTTTTTAAAATACACCAAAATTTCGAACGGTAGTGCAAATCCAAAATAATGAGCA
This sequence comes from Garra rufa, assembly GCF_049309525.1. NCBI lineage: Eukaryota > Metazoa > Chordata > Actinopteri > Cypriniformes > Cyprinidae > Garra > Garra rufa. Next base: position 22,989,979 of record NC_133378.1, on the reverse strand, counting down.
AAGCGTCATATTAAAATAAAACAAAAGACAATCACTTAAATGCAGATAAAGGCCTGGATAAAAATTGCCCCTCCTCCTGGGCCAGGAGTCTGTCATGTCTTCATGCTGACTGGCTGTAACTGGATTGAGGTTAGGAGATGAAAGCCCGAACACGCTGCTACACAGGCTAAAGCGCCGCGCGCCGTGTCGCTGCCAAGAGGATTGCCACACAAGCTGCAGGGATTATCCTGCTCTCCTGGTTGGCACGGGGAAGCTTTCCAGTATGTTCACCCAGGCCAAGACACCGCAGCCACAGGCCCCCCGAGACGCCACTCCACCCTTGCTGTCTGGGATCTCTGTCTGACTTACTAAATCTTAAATATTTCCCGACTAGTAAGGGCAGTTACGAGCAGGGTTTTCCCGTTTCCATTGCGGAGGAATGTGTTTGCGAAGGCTGTGGCTGTGAATTTTAGGTAGGGCAGAGGATTTAGGTCCGATCCCTGCACTAAACCGGGTCAGGATTAGTGTGAATACTTGTGTGCCAGGTGTTGAGTAGAGATGTGAGTACTCTGTGGGGGGCAGGGCAGCCATTTCTGTAAGGGGAAAACTGATTGACTGCTGTTTTTACCATTATGTTACCTCAGGAACAGGTGTCTTTTGTAATGGACATTAGTGCTGCTGAGACTGGCTTTTCATTTTTTATTTTTGTGTTAGATTGACACAAATTTGAGTGGTAAACAAAAAACCCGTTTGTAAATGCCACCAGCATGTCTCCAACTTGAGACACGTTTTCAAGTTCGGGTCGTTAAGATAAAGAAAAAATTATACTTTTATTGCATCACAGGAATAAATTGCATTGATTTTAAATGATTTTTAAGTTATTTTAAATCGTAATAATATTTCACAATATTACTGTTTTCACTGTATTTTAGGCTGTTGCCCTGTGTAACAAAAGCTTTATTTTAACTGAACTAAAACCCAATGTTCCTAAAAATAGAGTGCAATACAGTACCAAACTCCTAACAAAGATGTCTAAAAATTATACTACCTGTTAAAAGTTTTTTTTTTTTTTAAAGAAGTCTCTTCTTCTCACCAAGCCTGCATTTATTTGATCCAAAGTACAGCAAAACTGTCAAATTTTGAAATTGTACTATTTAAAATAACTGTTTTCTGTTGGCATATATTTTAAAATGTTTATTCCTGTGATTTTAAAGCTGAATTTTTAGCATTATTACTCCAGTCACATGATCCTTCAGAAATCATTAATATGCTGATTTGCTGAAAAGTTTTTTATTTCAGATAAATCTTGATCTTTGGATCTTTCTATTCATCAAAGAATCCTGAAAAAAATGTTCTCAACTTTTTTGAATATTGATAATAATAATAATATTAATAAATGTTTCTTAAAGAGCAAATCAGCACATTAACACATCAGCAATTATTTCTGAAGGATCATGTGACACTGAAGACTGGAATAATGATGCTTTGATCAGCTTAAATCCAAATCGAACAATTAAAAACAAGCATTTAGCTTTGATCACAGGAATAAATTACATTTTAAAATATATTCAAATAGAAAGCAGTTATTTTAAATAGTAAAAATATTTCAAAATTTTACTGCTTTTGCTGTACTTTGGCTCAAATAAATGCAGGCATGGTGAGCAGACTTCTTCTTCAAAAAAATAAATCTTACTGTTCAAAAACTTTTGACTGATAGTGTAAATCCAAATCGAACAATTAAAAACAAGCATAAATTGATGCTGTTGAAGGCCTAAAACAAATTCTATGCAAGTATGTGAATGCAGACAATCCTAGCTTTCCAAGTCCAACATTTAGTGTTGAAATGTCAATTCGTGACACAGGTACGTGTTGCATTGTAAGGGAGGCTCTAGAGGACTGTTTTCTTTTTCTCAACTTCACATTCACACAGGAATTCACACAGAATGTGATTCTTCATTTCAAAACATGAGGTGCAGGGTTAAAATTATGTACATGTTTATGATGTGTTCTTTTAAATTTGGATATATTGTAACTTAAAGGAACAGTTCACCCAAAAATGAAAATTCTGTCAGTAATTACTCACCCTCATGTTGTTACAAACCCGTAAGACCTTCGTTCATCTTTGGAACACAAATTAAGATATTTTTGATGAAATCAGAGAGCTTTCTGACCCTGCATAGACAGCAACGCAATTACCACTTTTAAGGCCAAGAAAGTTAGTTAGGACATCATTCAAATAGTCAATGTAACATCAGTGGTTCAACTTTTATTTTCATGAAGCTATGAGAATATTTTTTGTGTGCAAAGAAAACAAAAATAACTTTATTCAAAAATTCTCAGTATGTTTTTTGGGCCAAGAATGCATCCTGTGTGTTGACTTGTGAATGTTTATGTGTTTTCGCTGTTTTAGGATGGTCTAGTGGAGCAGTTGTATGACCTCATTCTGGAGTACTTCCACACACAGGCCTGCTCTATTGGCTTCCCTGAGCTGGCTTTGCCCACAATCGTTCAGGTACTGTTCTCAGTCTCTCTGGAATAAGCTTTCACTTATTCACTTCTCAGCATTTACCACATCGCCAACAGGTCATAATAAGTGAAAGTTATGGAGCGTGCTTGACAGTTGTATTTAATGGCTCCTTTTAGTGCTCACACCTCAACATACACATCCCAACACTTACCCCAGCAACACAGCACACGCTTACACCGCAATGTTCACACTAACAGCACACAAACACACTGGCTGTAGGAAAAAAGCCAGCTTCTTTCACCATCACTTCTTTCAGGCCTCTCTCACACACATACACCCTGGCCACATCCTCTGTTCTGGCCAAAACCAAACTCTCCTCACTGCTGTTTAAAAATCCGGTTTTGAATATTTATTCTTTTGGCCCAGTCCGGTTTATTTATAATATCCACTCCCGTTTCTTCCGTACTTTTCATTGGCGGAATAAAAAAAAAAATGGAAATTGAATCTGTACAGACAGTTTTAAGAGATATATTAATGTTTCTCTTTGAGAATGGTTAAAACTTTTCCTGCATGTGGCTGTATATTCACATCATTTTTGTGATGTTTCATTTGTGCTCTTTCCCCTGCTGTCTCTCATGCATGCTTTCTCCTGTTGGTCTCCTCAGCTGAAAGCGTTCTTGAAGGAATGCAAAGTGGCCAATTACTGCAAGCAGATGCGCCAGCTGCTGGAGAAGATACAGGAGAACTGCAGCTACATCACAGGGCGAAGGCAGAAAGCTGCTTTTGGCGTGGCTGATGTCACAGCTGTGGTGAGTGCATAAAATCGTGTATCATTTTGTACCAGAAACGGACCAAACTGTTCTTGAAGTCAATATGAAATCAAAATGGATGCATTATAACTATCTCATGATCTTAAGCAAAATTTAGGCCTTGTATCAAAAGTCGCACAAAAAAAATGTCAAAAACCAGTAATATTTGGTTAGTTCCAAGCCCCATATTACTTTTTTTTTTCACTTAATGTTTTTTCACTTGAAAATGAAGTAAACCACCATTCCTACCTCAGTTTTATAGTTCAAGAATAGTATGTATAAATTTTTATATTTATATTAGGGCTGTCAAATGATTAAAATTTTTAATCAGATTAATCAGACTTTTCAGTGGATTAATCATGATTAATCACTATTTGACACCTGAATCCTAACAATTTTTTTTTTGTCTGAAATGCATACCAAAATATAAATAACAGGAGACAGATACATAATTTCCATATCTTCATATTATGTCAGGGCCCGCATCGAGCCTGTTTTAGGCTACTCCTTATTTTTTATATTTTAGACATCCATCAATTATGTCGCGCTGGTGGAAACAGCACAAGACTTTCGCTTTTACTTTCGATAACGGATAACGGCTCGGATGGCGCAACTGGAAGAGATCCACGTTCAATCGCACGCAGTAGGCTGAAACTTGCCACAAAATACCGGCAAAAATAAATAATAAATGTGTCGGGGAAAGAGTAAGGACATATCTGAATTATTTATTAATAAAGTGTATTCAATGTGAGTCAATGTCGCAAAGATCCTGAAATCAAATTTTTGGACGCGCCTTGAGAGAGAAATGTATCGTTAAGGATTACATATTAAACAAGTTTTTGTTTTGGATTTGTTTTATTTCGTTTAGAAATAATTTAAAGCTTTCTATAGATATGTTTATCATGTCTGTGAGGCATGCATTTAGCTTTATTTTTGTTAAACACTCCTGTTCAAGAACGAGACGACAGAAAGCGCATCATTTTTGTTTTCTTTATTTTCTAACACTGCAACGTTTTTTGGTGTATTACTTTTTCCTTTGTGAGCAAAAATGACGGATAATTTGAAATTGCTTCTACTGAAAAAATGCAAATGATTGAGCTGGTGCCTCGATGACCTGCAAAGCGGCTTTATGTATCTTCCACTCTCCACTCTGTCACTGTGTCAGTCACCGCTCTTTCGCGAATGAAAGTAATTGTACGATGTACAGATGTAATTCCCAAAACATAAGAAAAACGAAAGTTTCATACAAATTCTGATTGGATTATGGCATGGAAAGTGCAAAGCGCGCTCCCTTTATTATCACTAAAAGCGTCACAAATCTAGTTCATGGAGATCTCACAACGTTCCGTTATAATCAATAAAGCTTTCTAAACTACACAATCAATATTTTATTTACATCGCATCTACACTTAGTCAGGAGATTAACAACTTTGGATTGTTTGTCAGATCTTCAATTGCTTTGCTTTCGTTTGAGGGTAGGCTATATAGCACCGTCTACCCCAGTAGAACCGGGCCTAAGCTTGGCTAACCACTCCAGTTGCAGAGGGGCTGTCGCCCAGGCTTGTACTTGTTAACTGTACCATCATCATTCTTTTTATATTTGAATCCGTCCATAGGCTCACCTTGCTCCATCTCGCCTCTAGCTCCCAAAACCTGACAAATAATTCGTCACACTGCGCATGCGTTAAATGCGTTAAAAAATTTGACGTAATTAACAACAACAAAATAATTAACGCAGTTAACGCGTTATTTTTGACAGCCCTAATTTATATATACACTGCAGTTCAAAACTTTGAGATCAGTAAGATTTTTTTTGTTTTTTTTAAAGAATACATTTCTGCTCTTCAAAGCTTTATTTGATTAAAAATACAGAAAAGTATATTGTGTATACTAATAATATTGTGAACTATTATTGCAATTTAAAATAGTGGTTTTCTGTTTTAATATACTTATAAAATAGAATTTATTCCTGTGATGCAATGCTAAATTTTCAGCATAATTACTCCAGTCTTCAGTGTCACATGATCCTTCAGAAATCATTCTAATATGCTGATTTATAATCAATGGTGGAAACCGTTGTGCTGCTTAATATAAATAAAAAATTATAATAAATAAAAAGAATAGCATTTATTTAAAATAAAAATTTTGTAACAATATAAACTACCATTTAAAAGTTTGCGATCAGTCAAAAAAAATTTTTTTAAAGGAATATTTTATTCACCAAGGATGTGTTAAAATGATAAAAAGTGATAGCAAAGACTTATATTGTTAGAAAAGATTTCTATTTTGAATAAATGCTGTTCTTTTAAACTTTTAATTCATCAAGAAACCTGAAAAAAGAATCACAGGTTCCAAAAAAATGAAGAAGCACAACGGTTTCCAACATTGAGGATAAAAGTAATAAATCATCATATTAAAATAATTTCTGAAAGATCATGTGACACTGAAGACTGGAGTAATGGCTGAAGAACTTAATTTAAACTGTAATAATATTTCATAATACAGTTTTTTCTGCGTTTTTGATCAAGCTTGTATGCTATAAAATGTTTTATATTTAATAAAACCAATAAAATGAATTCATGCTTTACATTAAAAAAATGTTAAATATTATTTACATTTATTTCTGCACTTGTAAGCAGTAATATTTTAATATTACTGAGATATTATAGTTTATATTAATATCTTGATTTTTTTTTCAGTTTTAATATTAATTTTAGTTATTTAGTTTTTTTTATTTTTAGTCATCTTTTGTTTGTGTTTTATATAGTCTATATAGATTTTATTAAATTTTATTTCAGTTTTAGTTATTTTAGTACATGAAGAAAAAAATTAATGAACATGAGAAATGTTGTAGATTTATTTATTTGTTTACTTATTTTAGTTGAAGTTTATTTTATTTCAAGAAACAAAATTAGTTTTATGGTTTTACATTTAGTTAACTATAATAACCCTACTGTCCAGCATTAAACAGTCTTCTGTACAACCTTTTTTGGGTACAAAAGTTTGGAATCAGTAAGGTTTTTAATGTTTTTTAAAGAAGTCTTTTCTGTCCATCAAATCTGTGATCATTTGATTTAAAAAAAAAAGAAAAAAAAAAGAGTAATATTTTGAAATATTATTGCAATTTAAAATGGTGGTTTTGTACTTTAATATACTTTAAAATATAATTTATTCCTTTGATGCGAAACTAAATTTTCAGCGTCATTACACAGTCTTCAGTGTCTGATTTCTAATCAGTGCTGGAAACAGTTGTGCTGCTTAATATTTTTTTAGGACCTGTGATACTTTTTTTCAGCATTCTTTGATGATTAAACATTAAAAAGAACAGCATTTATTCAAAATAGAAACCTTTGTAAAAATATGCAAACTTTGGGGTCAGTACATTCTTTTCTTTTATTCTTTTTTTTTAAAGAAATGAATACTTTTATTCACCAAGGATGTGTTAAATTTATAAAAATTGATAACAAAGACGTATATTGTTAGAAAAGATTTCTATTTTGAATAAATGCTGTTCTTTTTAAATTTTTATTCATCAGAAAATCCTGAAAAAAGTATCACAGGTGCCAAAAAATGTTATGCAGCACAACTGTTTCCAACATAATGATAATAAAAGTAATAAATCAGTATATTAAAATGATTTCTGAAGGATCATGTGACACTGAAGACTGTAATGGCTGATAAAAATTTAGCTTTGCATCACAGAAATAAATTATATTTTGAAGTATATTAAAATGTACAATACAATTTCAAAATATTACTATTTTTTCTGCATTTTTGATCAAATAAATGGAACTTCGATGAGTGTAAGAGACTTCTTTTAAAAAATACGAAAAATCTTAACGATCCCAAACTTTTGAACGGTAATGTAAATCCGTCAACTGAAGGATGTTTTTTTGCTCCACTCTTGTGAGCTTTGGGACCAGACATGGCAGTCATATGTTTATTTTAGCTGTAAAAGCAGACTGTTATCCCTGCAGTTCCTCCTCTTTCCACCCACCTCAAACACCACCCTGCCTTCCGTCCCATCGCAGGTGACTGCTGGTCACCCGCAGTCTTGGTCTGTGTTTGCGTGTTCGGAGCGCTGCGTGTTTACGTGTGAACACATTTGAGTGTGTGTTGCTGTGGTCAGTTGAAAACAGCATGTGGCGGTTGGCCTGGAGCCTAGTTGACCACACCACCTGCAAGTCAGGAAGTGCAGTCACAGGTCCTCAGACAGACACACACGGCCATCGTGGCACGGAATGCTATTACGACCGTAGCCTGACGCAGGGTCGGTGGCGGATGTGAGAGCAGATGAAAGTAATGGAGCGGAAAGCTTTCTAATGCCATTTCTCTCAGCGAGAGACTCAGAGGAGGACATGCAGACGTTAAGTGCTTCGTCTGCGAGCGTCTGGTAACAACAGTCCAGTAGTAGATTGGATTGAAGCAGATTTTGTGCTCGCTAAACAGGATTATTGTAGTTATTGAAAATGCCACAGTTTTTATTTAGTTTTAATTAGTGTTGGTGTATTTTTTTTTTTTCATTATTGTTTTATCCATACTTATTAATTAATAATGTATAATGAATTTTTATATGAATTTAATATATGAATAATTATGTGTATGTAATTAGTATTTAATAAATAATATGCATTCATTTTATAATAAATATTTTACATTGTTTTATAATCATAATAATAATAATAAAAGCAACAATAATATTTGTTATAATTATTATTATTATTTATAATAATAATAATATTGTTGTTGTTGTTGTCACCCATTTTAAAATTCTAGAGTTCAAATTTCTAAACATTGTATACAGAAAGTGAAGCGTGTTGGTTGTTTTCTATATCAATCAGATGCCCTCCGTTCTGTTTTTGCATCTCTTTTTGGGGAAAAAAAAATAGAAATGAAATAGAATTGAAAATATATATTAATTCAGAAAATGTCACTGTTTTTATTATTTTTGTTACATTTAATTAGTGTTGGTGTATTAATATTTTTTATTTTTATTTTAAATTTTAGTTTCATCCATAGATGATATGTTTTATTCATATTTAAATATGTAAATGTTAATTGTAAATATGTAATGCTTAAAAAACAGAAATGTATTCATTTTTAATTATTTTTTATAATTGTTTAATAATAATAATAATAATAGTTTATTAATAACAATAATAATAACCACAATAATATAATGATTAATGATGATAATATAATAATAAGTTATTATTATTATTATTATTATTATAATTATTAAGAATAATAATTTTAGTTTACTTTGAATTAGTGTCATTATTGTATTATCTATAATTAGTTATATAATTCATGTATATTAAATTTCTCTATAAATATATCATTAATGTTTAATAAGTTATGTGCATTAATTTTATAATCAATTCTTTTATATTTGTTTACTACTACTACTACTACTACTACTAATAATAATAATAATAGTATAATAATAAAACACAATAATAATTGTTAAATTTTGATAACAACAACAACAATAATAATACATTTATTTTTTGTTTACTTTTAATTAGTGTTGGTGTGTGTATAAATATTTTTATTTTAAATGTTGTTATATCTATATTTTTATATAATTAGAAAATGTCACTGTTTTTATTTGTTTTAATTTTGTTTACTTTTAATTAGTGTTAGTGTATAAATATATAAATATAAATATATATAAATATGTAAATATGCATTTATTGTTTAATAAATATGTATTAATTTTATAATCTGTTGTTTTTATTATTGTTTAATATTAATAATAGTTTAATAATAATAATAATAATAGTAATATTAATAGTTTATTATTGTTTTTACCAATTGCACAATTCTACATTTCTACGTAAACATTCTACGTTTTATTTTTATTGCAAATGTTAGTTTCAGTATTGTTTTATCTATATTTAGTTATATAATCAGAAAATGTCACTGTTTTTATTTACTTTTTGGCAAAAAACTTTAATTAGAATTACATTTTTTCTTTCTTTCTTTTCTTTTTTAATGCTAATTTCGTCTTCATAGCCGTTAACAATAATAACCCTGGTGCTGACTGGGCTGATAATGACAAAGTTGGTGGGAAGAAAAAAAAATGAGGGGACGGCAGGGGTGAAGGTTGTGAGAGAAGGTGAGAAGTTGCTTCCTCTCTGGGGCGAGATCTCGGCTCCATTCATCTCCATCTCCGCTCTCATTTGTCACCCCTGCCGACGCACAGCCCGTTCATCTCTCCTCCCCGCCCCTCGCTGTCTCTGGACCGACTCGTGCTTCTGATAAATATTTAAGGCCGTTTAAGACTGAAATGAAGGAGGGGTGGAAGGGTCTGTGTCTCTCCACTGTGTAATGTTGAGCCGTAGGGAGAGATGCAGCAGGGCAGAGCACGCAGACAGCATGGCACCATGCCGGGGTGCGTCTGTCGCTGGGCTCTGGCCAGCGGGAAAGATGTCCTTTAGTAACGAGGGTGGCATGGCAAACTTCTCACCCGGCACTGCCGCCAGCACAGCTGCATAGAGCCGCACGGATCAGTCCAACAAACAAATATCTGTCTCTATGGATTGTACCAGTGCCTCCAACAGCTCTAATACTAACCCTAATCCTTCACACAGAGGCTAAATAAATGCATATCTAACTACCTGGAGTTTTGTTAATATTATGAATTAGCTTTTATTTTTTAGATTTTCAATTCTTATGTTTTTTTTTTTTTTTAATTTTATATATTTCTAAATAATTGTCTATTTCTATTTTAATTAAAGTTTTATTTCAGTTAGTAATTTTAGTACTTCAGGTTTAACTTGTTTTAGTTTGTTGCAAAGGCTACATTTCTTCTTTTTAGTATAAATTTTCATTTTATTTAAATGTAAAAAACAAACAAACAAAAGTTTTAGTCTTTCTTACTCTCTCATAATACAGTGCATACGTACTTATATTTGCATATATTTATTTTACTGGTTTATTTATTATTTGCTTATTATTTACTCTACCAGTCAAAAGTTTTTTTTAAACAGTAAGATTTTTAATGGTTTTTAAAGAAATCTATTCTGCTCACCAAGCCTGCATTTATTTGATCCAAAATACAGCAAAAGCAGTAATATTGTGAAACGTTTTTACTATTTATTACAATTTAAAGTCACTGTTTTCTACTTGAATATATTTTAAAATGTAATTTATTCCTTTGATCAAAGCTTCATTTTTAACATCATCACTCCAGTCTTCAGTGTCACATGATCCTTCAGGAATCATTCTAAAATGCTGATTTGCTGTTCAGGAAACATTTTTATTATTATATATATTTAAAACAGTTACAGAAAAAAGCAGGATACAGTTTTTTTCAGGATTCTTTGAGTAGAAAGATCCAAAGATCAGCATTTGTCTGAAATACAAAGCTTTTGTAACATTATACACTATACCATTCGAATGCTTGGAATCAGTATAATTGTTTTCTATATTTTTATAGAAATTAATACTTTTACTTAGCAAGAATGCTTTAAATTGATCAAATATGATGATAAAGACATTTATAATGTTACAAAATAATTCTATTTCAGATAAATACTATTCTTCTGAACTTTCTGTTCATCAAAGAAACCTAAAAAAAATTCTACTCCGCTGTTTTCAACATAATAATAATAATAATAATAATAATAATGATGTTTTTTGAGCAGCAAATTAGAATATTAGAATGATTTCTGAAGGATCATGTGACTGGAGTAATTATGCAAAAAAAAATCAGCGTTTAAATTACAGGAATAAATTACAAATTTAAATATATTCAAATAGAAAACAGTTATTTTAAATGGTAAAAATATTTCAAAATGTTACTGTTTTTGCTGTACTTTGGATTAAAAAAATGCAGGCTTGGTGAGTGGAAGAGACTTTTGGAAAAAAAAAAAAAAAGAAATCTTCCTGTTCAAAAACTTTTGACTGGCAGTGTGTTTATAATAACTATATTGGTTACATGAAAAATCAGCACTTCTAAAAGTCTGCATCACCTGCTTTAAACACCAAAGCTCAATGTATCGGGAGCACGTAAACTGTTGCAATGACTTAAAACATTGTTGTGATTTCTTGCGGTTTGTTTTAGCCTCAGCACCGTAGTGCCGAGCGATCGTATCAGGACTTCCTTCCAGAATGTGCACAGCAGTAGCTGAACAGATGCTTCAAAAGGATGAAGCCCCCAGTTTGCCAGGGAGCTCATCCTCGCTGGTCATGTACACATCTGTTAGCATTGTTTGGGTCTGTTGCATCAAGGAAAGAGCATATTGCGCCCTTTTCTAGCTTTGATCGTTTTCGCTATCCTACAAACCACTGCAAATTGTTATAAATAAGTTTCGCTAACTGTAGACTGAAGTCGGGATTTATTACAGTCTATTGAATTTAGAGGTCAACTAATCTCATTTTACCTGATCAATATCATCCACAAAGACCTTTAAGGAAAGTCTGGCAGGGATTCACTCTCTTGCACCCTCCAGTAGCCCTTTATCCGTCTGTTTGCCACTTATTTTTGCTGTTTCGGAGAAAAGGTGTGCACCAAGGCTCGCTTCTTGGACCGCTACAATTGATACTTCATCAATACACTTCAGAGTATAGTGATAGACCTTACAATATTTCTGTTTCGTTTTGGGGAGGGGGTTATTGATCCACCATAACAGAGCAAGCCTGTGTGTACTCATCATGGCCAGCGATTGTACTTTTTGAGTAACTTTATGGCTTTATTTTGTTGAGAATGTGTATTGAGATCCCTTTTGTTTAACTCTCCTATGTAGTAACATTCACTGTGTTTATTTTGGTGTGTTTACAGGCGGCCTGGGAGAAGCAGGTAGCAGAGGAAGGCACTCCGCTCACTAAATATTACAGCCAGTGGAAGAAACTTCGTGAGAAGGAGATTCAGCTGGAGATCTCTGGAAAAGAAAGGGTAAAAAGTGCCAAAACCACAACCATGATTACTAGAATAATCCAAACCACACCTCTCAGAGGAAGCAGGATTTAGACAACTCCGTCATGTTTTACCAGAGAGAGCATCATTACAATGCTATAGTTTGATCTTTAGAAACAGAATCTCATTATTTGGATTATATATTTCGACATGGCTGTTTATCCCAGTGCTTTTTTTAATGCCAGTCTTATATGAAATGCACAGATGTGACTGTCTTTGTGAAAACTGTAGTGCTGGTTCTGTGAAAGCACCTACTGTGTGTGTTCGTGTATGTGTGTGGAGCTGGAGCGTGTCCATGGGGAGATAATGGAGATGACACCAGGCGGAGTGTTGGCGTCTAGGAAGCGGCAGATTGGCGGAGGAGGCGGCAGGGCTAGTGCTACAGGAAGAGTATTATAGCGCTCAGGGCTGCGTCCCAGGCTTTGATCCACCGAGTCCCCACGCTCAGATCTGATTACCACTGCCTCCCTCCTGCCACTTCCTCCATCAACACACACACACACACACACTTATGTCCCATTATGTTTTTAGGAGAAAATAATGTAACTTTATTATTTTTTTACTCTTGATTTCTAAATTTGTTAACTTCTATTATATTATATCTTTTGTAGTATTAAGATATATATAGATAAAAGAGGTTGAAGTCTCAACAGTGACTCATTTTGTGACATCTGATGTTAATGAGAAGGAAACTCAAAGAATAGCTCATTGTACATCAGCTAGAAAAAAAAAACACTTCCACTTCTTCCATTCAACCAGATTTAGTCTAAAACTAAATCTGAAATGAAAAAACAGAAGCATTTATCAGCATTATATTCTCATTATTATTATGTCTAGAGTGTTTTGTTCATGTTTTTGTCGTGTTTTGATTAATGACAGCATTTAAACTTTTTTTTTTTCTTTTCCATCGCTTTTTAATTTAGATGGAGGATTTGAATCTTCCTGAGATCAAACGCAAGAGGTTTGCGGAGAAGAGAGCTGACAAGAAGGAGTTCAAGGGTCTTTTTGAGTCGGATAGTGACGACGATGGTGATGACCTGTTCAAATCAAAAGGTAAGGTTTTATGCTAATTTATTACCATGTTCCTGTATTGCAAAATGTGCAATGGGAAAGATTCCTTGAGTTTTGTTTTCCTGTAATGCCCTTATTTGTCACTGGGAGGCTGTAGTCCATTGCACTGCACTGTCTGCAGATTCTCATCTCAGAATGAGTTCTGAAACACAAAGTATTAATCCAACAGATCTGTTGAAGTGCAACTTTATTTTATTGTTTTATTGTAATGCTTAAAGAAATAGTTTACCCAAAAATTGCATTTTGTTGAAAAGCATCCAATGCAATGAATGGGTGCCGTCAGAATGCGTGTCCAAACAGCTGATAAAAACATCGCAGTAATCCACAAGTAATCCACACAACACCAATCTATCAGTTAACTCCTTGTAAAGTGAAAAGTTTTGTGTCTGTACGAAACAAATCCATCACTTTAAACTGTTGCCTATAGCCAAAACAACCATAATAATGTCCATAATAATGCTTCTCCCGGTGAAAATGTTCATTCCCTGTTGCTCCCTCACATCAAAATCTCTTTCTCTCTCTCTCTCTCTCTCTCTCTCTCTCTCTCTCTCTCTCTCTCTCTCTCTCCATATATATATATATATATATATATGTATGCATGCATGCATGGGCGACATTAGGGGGGGGCAAGGGGGGGGCAGTTGCCCCCCCTGTGGTTAGTCATGGAATCCTCGACAGCCCCGCTGCTATATAACCCTCAAACGAAAGCAAAGCAATTGAAGATCTGGCAAACTATCCAACGTGTTTTTGCAGTGTTGAGCAATGTAGCCAATCACAGACATATCTGTTGTTTCTGAACAATTAGAAACACTTGTCAGAATTCACTCACTGCTGAAAGCGCCTGATCGGTTTTTATTAAGTGCCGTTTTGTGCGCTCGTGAATCATCTTATGAGTGTAGACGCGATGTAAATAAAAATATTAATTGTGTAGTTTAGAGAGCTTTATTAATTATAACGGAATTTTGTGAGATCTCTATGAACTTTTAGTGATAATAAGGGGAGCGTGCTTTGCACTTTCCAGGCTATAATCCATTTAGAATTTGTATGAAACTTTCGTTTTTCGGCACATGCAAGCTGATATGTTTTGGGAGTGACATTTGCATATTTACGCTGGGTTTATTCTCGAAATAACGGTGAAGCAATAGACGGGATAAAAATATATTTTCCCCTTCTCCCAAAACAACTTACTGTTTCAGCTATAAAATAGTTCAGTTTTGTATGTAATGGCAAAATGTTTATATTTAGTTTCGTTTTTTATTTAGCTAATTTAGAAAAACGCTTGGAGCATTTTTTATTCGTTAAATATATATATATTTACCGAACAGCGCCCAGCGGAAGACTGATCATAGTCTGTTTGATCAGTTTGCCTTCTCAAATCATCACGACTTGCCTAAAATGAAATCTATAGATATAAAACAGTTCAAGTATAAAACAATGGTAGTTTAAACGTTACAGATAAATGTGCGCTATATGCGCATAGTTTGTGCAGAAAGTGGAAGCTAAAGCTTGCAGGACATCGAGGCACCAGCGCGATCACTTGCATTTTTTTCATTGGAAGCAATTTAAAATTATCCGTCATTTTTGCTCACAAAGTACGAGTAATACATCGAAAAAAATGTTACAGCATTTTTATAAAATAAAGAAAACAGAAATTATGTGCTTTCTGCCGTCTGGTTCTTGAACAGGAGTGCTTAACAAAATGAAGTGAAATGCATGCCTCACAGACATAATAAATACATTTATAGAAAGCTTTAAATTATTACTTAACGAAATAAAACAAATCAAAAGCACAAACTCTTTCATGTAATCCGTAAAGATGAATTTCTCTCTAAAGGCGCGTCCAAAAAGGAGATTGCGAGTCAGGATCTTTGCGACACTGACTCAGAATACACAAATTAATTAATAAATAATTCATTTATGTCCTTACTCTTTCCTCGACACATTCATTGTTATTTATTTTTGCCGGTGCTTGGGGCGAGTTTTAGCCTATTGTGTGCGCTTGAACGCGGATTCAGCTGCGCTAAAGCACACTAAACGGTGTCTGAGTCGGTCTCAAAAGTGAAAGCGAAAGTGAAGTTTCGTGTTGTTTCCACCAGCGCGGCATTTTTTTTTCTTCACCATAATTGATGGATGTCTAAATTATGAAAATAAGGAGAAGCCTAAAACCGGCCCAATGCCGGCCCGGGTCTGAACTATGACGTGAAAATTGGCCCGAAGCCGTAGCCCTGGGGTGTAACAAAAAGTCAGGGCCCATCGGCCCGGGCTGAAGTGCAGCGCTTTAATTGACTGCTTTGATGTGCTGCAATACCGTAGGGCACTGTTTTAATGCTTACATCTGATTTTTTTTTTTCTTGCCCCCCCTGACTCAAGAGTCAAATGTCGCCCATGTATATATGTGTGTGTAGGGCTGGGCTATTAATCAAAGTAATCGAAATCGACATTCAGAACCTATAATCGATCAAATTTTTCCAGGTCAATTATTTCAATTACTTTCCCTTTAAAAACATTACTGCGTGTGGAGTCACGTGACCCCGCTCCGTTACGTTACGTTATTCCGCCGACATGTCGATGGAGAGCTTAAGCAGTATTTATACAGTAAAAAGTATTTACAGGATATACAAGAGTAATTTTATTTAGAAGAGATACTGCTTATTTTCTACTTTTAATATTTATTATTATTTTATGGATAATTTATTTTGTTTCCAAAAGTGCAAGTTATTTATTTTCACTAATTTAAGAAAAATGTGACTTTTCGTTTTAAGCAATGTGTGCTTTAATTACAGTTGTTCAACACTGATGTTCAATAAATAATCATAGATAGTAGATAGTGTGTGCACCCTTCATTCAAAAATCTCTCACTTGTAATATGTGCGCATATTTACTGTACAAAACTTGTCAGTGAACTATGAGGGCAAAAAAATAAATATTATTTAAATATAATTAAATATAATTTTATTAATGAATAAAATAATCGTTCATTAATCGTAATCGGGTTAAAATGTTCAATTAATAGAGATTTTGATTTTAGGCCAAATCGCCCAGCCCTATATGTGTGTGTGTATATATATTAGGGCAGTCAATAGATAAAAAATTGTTTTAATCACGATTAATCATACCCTTTTCGTGTGTTTAACTGCAATTAATCGCACACTTATAGTAAAATTAAACACTATTTTTATTTATTTTTTACATTTATTTTTGTCATTTCACAAAATTGCTATATCCAGTTTCAGTTTTCTGTTTGCTAAACTAAAACAGAACACAGAGACACAAAATTTAGAATCAAAAGTCAAGTTAATATGAACTCGGCAAAATGCCTTTCAGGGCTCTACGCTTACTTTTCTTTCACTTGTACTCCTAACTTAAAAAAAATTCAGGAGCACCATCTAATCAATAATTTAAAAATCTGATTAAAAATTAGACTTCCCATTACAAGGTGATATTTGACTCCTTAAAAGTGATTTACAGGGGAAGCCTTAAGGTGAGTACATCTTAAGCATGTTTTATGCAAAAAATATTAACTTTCTTCAACTGATTGTAAAAGTGTTCTCTATATCAGTGGTTCTCAATTCCAGTCCTCGCGTACCTTCACTCTGCACATTTTGTGTTTCTCTTATCGCTTCAGGCGTTTGTTCTATTCGACTGTTAAGTGCCCTGCGAAGTGGACATCACAGGATATTCCGCCATGATTCCAGTTGAACGTATATGTTTCATTCAAAGGGCACTGAAGTGTGCAAGACGTGAATTGAAATTATATTTATTTACAGAGGTAAACTGTCACATTTTACGCTTCTCTAGTAAGTTTCGTCTGTGTGTGAAGACGCTGCAGGCAATGGCGCAGCTCAAATTCATGAATGAATGTTCCAAAGTTAAGTTAAGCTTGTTAAACTTGCTCAGGGAAGTAGGGTGCAATGGGCACTGTGTAGGGACCATGTCAATCGGAACACAGTTCATGCACGGAGCTCACTTCTAACGAGCTGATGATCTGAATCAGGTGTGTTAACTAAGAGAGACATACAAAATACGCAGAGCAGGGGTACACAAGGACCGGAATTGAGAAGCGCTGCTCTATATGACAGGATTAGAGGGGAGGAGCTGAAGCGAGGTTAAATTTTGATGAAAAATTACTATTACTATAGATAACTATTCTTTATATATTCCAATAATATTTGCAGATAATTTTAGTTTCATGTTGGCTTTGAACATTTTAAATTAAAAAAATCTTTACAGTTGATATTGAATATTTATAAGCTTTTCAGTAGAAGCAGGAAACTGTATTATATAATTCGAAAACTATTAACAATTATCTAACAAATAACACACACACACAAACCAGAGTGAAAAGTAAATATAATAAAATGTATTTGAAGTTTATTTCATCCTAAGAATATTACAAATACATTTACATATTTATATACACTACCAGTCTTTTAGGTTTTTAAGATTTTTTGTTTTTCTTCTGCTCTCCAAGCCTGCATTTTTTTTAATCCAAAGTACAGCGAAAACAATAAGTTTGAAATATTTTAACTATTTAAAATAACTTTTCTATTTAAATAAATTTTAAAATGTAAAAGCCTTCAGAAATCATTCTAGTATTCTGATTTGGTGCTTAATAAATATTTATTATTATTATTATTATTATCTTAAAAAAAAAAAAATCTTACTGTTCAAAAACTTTTGACTGGTAGTGTACTTAATAAAAATACCCTGCAGTTGTACTTTTAGTATACTGAGCTGGTATACATAGTCTGGTAAATTGGAACAACAAAGTACTTAATGTACTTTAATTGTGCAGAAGTAGTGCTGAGTTCCAACTAAAGATATACTGAAGTATATTGGATTCTGCTAAAGTGGAACTATTACAAGTATACTTAAGGTTCACTTTAAATATCTTGCATTTAAAGACTAATATTTAGGGGTTCACATAAGTTTTTTAGCCTGGTTCTCAAAACTGGAGCTTTGGTTTGGTCCTTACACTACACATAGTGTGACCCATTAAATATAATTAAATATAAAATTATAGTAATAATAATATCATTGGAAGTTATTTATTTAGTTTTTTTTATATATATATAAAAAATAAACAAAATAATAAAGTGTGGTAGTAGTATTATGTTTTTAATATAAAAAGTAAGTATTACATTAAAATACAATTATTTTATAGTAAACTTAACTTAATAGTATTTACTTTTTTATGTGAATTTTCATTTTCAGACATACATTAGCAAGCCTTTATTTTGGCAGGTTGCCGAGAAGTATGTAATGCGAAAGGTGCACAGATTCGCGAATGCCGATGACCTTCAGCATACGCACTTTCGATTAAAGAACCTTCAGTGAAGAGCGTCACTGAATGAAATGTCACATTTTTGCATTGTGCTTTGAAAACGGCAGCGAATAGCCTATAATTTTGCTTTTAGTTCGAATAGAAATCTAATGCAGTATTACAGTGTTACTAAAATGGTAATTGCACATTAACAGCTGCAACCATGTCGGTACGCAAATGCGCGCTCTGAACTTATTTACACGGCCCATTTTCTTATTTTTGTCGCACCTGCGGACCACTTATGTGCACCCCTGCTAATATTATACAGAGATCATACAATCCTTATTGAAAATGATATTAAAACACATTTTAGCATTAATAGTAAGAAATGTGCATTGTGCACAAGTAGTACTCCAAATGATGTTTTATTATAATTTTTATATCAAGTCTCGAGCGATACGTCATTAAATATGTTAATAGATTTGAACTATACTTAGTATGAAATGAATGTATTTTAAATATATTCATTTTTAACTAAGGAATGCCCAAAATAAATACATTTCGGATGTGTGAGCCTAGAATCGCTTGCTCTTGTGTTCTCTTTTCCTCTCTCTGTGTGTGAATGGATCTCAGTGGAGGGCAGGTCAGCTGTCACACGTGCACTTGCCTCTCCTCTTTAACTCTATATCTGGAGTTGTGTGCTGGGTCATGTGTCGGACACATGCCACACTCTCCCACTCCTCCCGCCCATGAGCCGACAGGCCGACAGCCGCAGAAAAAGTCCCATGGAGGTGGGCGGCGAGAGGAAGGGCTTTTTTTTTTTACATCTGGTGCTCATTGTGTGGAGTCCCTACAAATCTCTCTCTCATTCTGTCTGTCTCTCGCTCTCTCTTACGCTGTTCTCTCTTACAGGAAGCTTTTTTTTTTGCATACTTGGATCCCAGTGGGGGTTTGTAATTCAAAACATTCGCTTGGAAAGATGTTAGTGGCCGCTCCTTCACCACACGGCTTAACTGGCCCCATACCTCCAGCGCTTAGACCCGAGGAACACAGTCATGTGACCTCTAATATATTAATTTGTGGTCTCGGTTGCATATTGTCAAACAAAAGGCCCTTTTTTTGTTGTTGATTTGTTGTTTTGTTTTATTCCTTTTCCAAGCCAACAAATATATTTCGCTTTTCGACACTTTTGATTAAGACATTTTGACTTCTGCAGTTGGTTTTATGGCAGTCACATGGCAGAGATTAAGTATAAGCGGCTGTAGGAGTCGTTGCTGTAGTGAGAACTTGGGTAGGAAATGACGAGGGTGGGATTAGAAGGAGGAGACTATTATTCATAATGTTATTCATGTGCATTCACATGACATAGCAATATTTAGATGCCCATAGCCTGGATGCTAGGCTGTTACAGGATCTGACTGCGACTGGTTGTGCTGGAGGGAGGTTAACTTAGTGGTCAAGCAGTTTCTGATGGGTAGTGGAATACAAATATAAATACAGTTTAATGACAGCTAGCTCAATGTGCATAATATTTCATTTAAAACACGAAAACACTGAATGTCCATTATATTTGAGGTATACAGTAGTCAACATTTAAAGTGGGTCAAAACCTTTCATCAAAGTTCTCCTAAAACCAAAACAATGGTTAACTTTTTTGATCCACTTCAAATGTTGACCCCTTTTAGTAATATTATTACACTACCAGTCAAAAGTTTTTGAACAGTAAGATTTGTAATGTTTTTTTGTTTTTTTTTAAATGAGTCTCTTCAGCTCACTAAGCCTGCATTTATTTGATCCAAAGTACAGCAAAAACATTGCAATTTTTCTGTTTGAATATATTTTAAAATGTAATTTATTCCTGTGGTTTCAAAGCTGAATTTTTAGCATAATTACTCCAGTCACTTGATCCGTCAGAAATCATTCTAATATTCTGAGTTGCTGCTCAAAAAACTTTTGTTAGTATTATTAGTATTAGTATTTTGTTGAAAACAGCTGAATATAATTTTTTCAGGTTTCGTTGATGAATAGAAAGTTCAAAAGAACAGCATTTATCTGAAATAGAAATCTTTTGTAACATTATAAATGTCTTTATTATCACTTTTGATCAATTGTTTTTAGTAATGTTAGAAATGTTACAAAAGCTTTTTATTTCAGATAAATGCAGATCTTTGGATCTTTCTATTCATCAAAAAATCCTGAAAAAATTTACTCAACTGTTCAAGTATTGATAATTATAGAAAAAATGTTTCTTGAACAGCAAATCAGCATATTAGAATGATTTCGAAGGATCATGTGACATTGAAGACTGGAGTAATGAGGTTAAAAATGTAGCTGATCACAGGAATAATATGCATTTTAAAAGCTATATTCAAATACAAAACACTTTTTTTAAATAGTTGAAAAAAATTCAAAATGTTATTGTTTTTGCTGTATTTTGGATAAAATAAATGCAGGCTTGCTGAGCAGAAGAGACTTATTTACAAAAAATCTTACTGTTTAAAAACTTTTGACTTAGTATATATACTGCAGTTATTTTTGTTGTAAACCATTTTGCACATTTAATTTAAATTAAAAAAAAAATGAAAATTCGCTGGCATTTAGAAATTTGGGGTCAGACTTCTTTAAAGAAATTTATATTTTTGTTCAGTAAAGACAAATTAAATTGATCAAAAGTATAGTAAATAAATAATGTTACAAAAAATTTATAATGTTATTATTTCTAGGGCTCTATGACTTTTTTTTTTTTTTTTACAAATTTCATTTTTTTTCTGTTTTAATTTTTCTAGACTGTTAAAAAAATGGTTAACAAAAATAGCATTTTTAAGGGCCTATGAAATGTTTTATTTTTTTCTCAAATTTATTTTTACCAAATTTTGTTTTCCATTAATTTTCTGGATTCTATTTTAATAGTTTCATTAAATTTCAGTAATCAAAAGTATCTCTAATTAGCTGATTTTATATTTCCTTCTATTTTTTTTTTTCAAAAATACTGTTATGTATTTAATTTTTTTCTGGTAAATAATTTTTCTAGTAAATATTGCTCAAAATATAATGTTTTAATAATTGTATTTAGTCGTAGTAATACTATCAACAGTCCTGGAACAGAAGTGGAATAAGAAAAAAATAATCAGGGTTTCCAAAAAAAAAAAAAAATAGTCAGCACAGCTGTTTTTAACATTGACAATAATAAGAAATATTTCTAGATTTCTGAAGGTTTGTGTGTGTCACTAAAGATGGTTTTGCCATAACAGGAATAAATTATATTTTAAAATATATTAAAATACAAAAGTAATTTTAATAATATTTTACAAAGTGAAAGTGACTGTATCTTTGATCAAATAAATACAGCCTTTCTTTCAAAAACATTTAAACATCTTACTGACCCCAATAGTTATTATTTATCTTTAATTCTATACATCTTTAAAATTAATAGTTATGTTTCCATTACAACTTAACTTCTTTTATTTTATAAATGTCAATAAAAAACTATCGCGAAATGTGGCGTTTCCATTAACCAATGTTATACGACTAAACGCATTTTTTTTTTTCCTCTTGTGATAAGTCATTGGTGACCAATGTTGGTAGGTTTATGTATGAGTACGCTATTTGGAGGTTATAGTACATTAAAGAATGATTATGTGACTTACGCATGCCAATTGTGACCCTGGACCACAAAACCAGTCATAAGGTTAAATTTGACAAAACTGAAATGTATACATCATATGAAAGCTCAATAAATAAGCTTTCTATTGATGTATGGTTTGTTAGGATAGGACAAAATTTGTCCGAGATACAACTATTTGAGAATCTGAAATCTAAGGGTGCAAAAAAATCAAAATACTGAGAAAATCACCTTTAAAGTTGTCCAAATTAAGTTCTTAACAATGCATATTACTAATCAAAAATTGCATTTTGTTATATTTATTGTAGGAATTTGACAAAAAATCTTCATGGAACATGATCTTTACTTAATTTCCTAATGATTTTTGGCATAAAAGAAAAATCAATAAATTTGACCCATACAATGTATTTTTGGCTATTGCTACAATATACCCCAGCGACTTAAGACTGGTTTTGTGGTCCAGGGTCACAATTGAGCTATAAATGCCATTGTTTCCATTGCAGTTTTGCAAAAGGTACCTTTTTCAAATTTCCTGAAGAACCACCTCATGTGAGCGTAAAAACTTTTTTGCGATAAATGTGAGTTTTTGTGAAATTGATGTGTTTCCATTGGCCGTATTTTAATTTCGCAACTTCAGTTTGCTTATTTTGAAGGGTAATAAAGATGCAGCTACTGATGGCAAACTGGTGTATAATATTTTTTTATTTATATCTCAAACTTAAGCTCCTATCTCCAAGCTCCAATAAACTCAGATTGGCCCAATATTGTCCAATTAATGTGCTGCATCTGTCACTGTTTTGAGGTAGTCTTATGACTTTTCCCAACTTCTACTTTCTAGTTTGTCTCTAAAGTTTTGGAGTGCTTCACTACCTGCTGGGTAGGTCTGCTTTTGGCCCGTTAATATTCTTGCGTCGTGTTTGTTGTTTTGTTGTCGCTGCAGTGTGCCAGGTTGTTTAATGCCATCAGCGTTCTCAAAGACTTGGCTTGAGGTTTCTCCATCTTAAAGTTTGTAAACACCCTTATTTTCAGTGTTGCTGTGTCAAGGCTGTTTTCAGTGCTGAGAGCCACATGTAGATTGTGTCTTTGATTTGTTTTCTTTTTGTTTTTCATTTTCACTTTATTGATCAGGCCGCAGGCAGTCATTAAAGTCTTTGCCTCGTGCTCCTGGTGGACTTTCCGTACCCTCTCTGAACTCTCCGGTCAGCCGGTCGCCAGTTATATTAAGATGCATGAGGCTCCTCTCAGCAGCAAGGTGTGTGCCTGGTGTTAAGCTCGGCTCCCCCCTCTGGCTGGCTCCAGTGTGTGCTGGGTAATTAGGGTGGAGGGTGCCTGGCTGGGGAGGTGTCTGTGCTGCCATTCACCTCCCAGGCAGCATCTAATCAAATCCCACTTCAAAGCTCTGGGATTTCAACCCCGTCCTCTTCAGAGAGCACGAGACACTCCCACACACACCTCTGGATTAGCCAGGCTAAATTGCTGTCAGAAGCTAGCCTCTATTTTTGTCATGTAAATAGTAACCTATGAGTGAGCAGCATGGGTAGGTCAACTGTGGTGTAGTTTAGTCTCTAGACAAACGCTTCCACTAGAATCAAGCAAGCTCTTTCTGTTGAGTGTTTTTCATTGGAATTCAACTTTAAATGGTACATTATAACCTTGATTATTCACATACAGAGTGAAAAGTTCATATGAAGTCAAAAGACATTTTAGACACAGACCGAGTCTTTTAATATTTTAAATAGTGAGGCAACACATTTTTTTAACTTTTTAATTTAGCCAAACCAAAATGGAAAATAACTCGAAAATGGAGATGTATACAAACATTTAAAGGGATAGTTCATCCAAAAATGAAAATTGTGTCATTAATTGCTCTCTACCCTCATGTCGTTCCAAACCTGCAAGACCTGTGTTCATCTTTAGAACACAAATTAAAATATTTTTGATGAAATCTGAGAGCATTCCTCATGGTACTCTTGTGAATGGTGGCAGAGACACTGAAGAGGAGAAATTGTTAAAGGAAATCATTATTTTTGTTTTCTTTGCACACAAAAAGTATACTCGTAGCTTCATACCATTACGGTTGAACCACTGATGTCACATGGATTATTTTAACAATGTCCTTACTAAATGTTTGGGTCTTGAACTTTTCAATTGTGATGCTATATATGCAGGGTCAGAAAGTTTTTGGATTTCATCAAATATATCTTAATTTTTGTTCCGAAGATGTACAAATGTTTTGCAGGTTTGGAACAAAATAAGGGTGAATAATTAATGACAGAATTTTCATTTTTGGGTGAGCTATCCCTTTAAATAGCAAATAAGGCAGTTTTTAATGTTTTTAACCTTTTGATGATATAATTATATGTGATTCTGGACCACAAAACCAGTCTTAAGTAGCACTGGTATATTTGTAGCAGTAGCCAAAAATACATTGTATGGGTCAAAAAAAAAATCATTAGAATATTAGGTAAAGATCATGTTTCATGAAGATATTTAGTGATTTTCTTACTGTAAATATATCAAAATGTAATTTTTTGATTAGTAATATGCATTGCTAAGAACTTCATTTAGACAAATTTAAAGCCGATTTTCTCAATATTTTTAATTTTTTTGCAACCTAGGATTCCAGATTTTCAAATAGTTGTATCTTGGCCAAATCCAGTCCTATCCTACCAAACCATACATCAATGGAAAGCTTATTTGATGATGTATAGATGTCAATTAAAAAAAATTACCTCCATTTTAATGTTAAAATATTTGTATTAATGACATTAATTTATACATGCAGTAAATGATTAAGACATCACTAACAGGTTAATTAAAAATATAATGAATATGTAATAAATTGCATCTATTTAGCAAAATGCTTCACTCTAAAGTTTTCTAGCCAACTATCTAGCTTATGAACCTACCATGGTTTTCCTGAGGTAAATGCAACATTGTTATTTTTATTTAATATATTAATTTATTTAAGCTGTTTCTTTACAAGCTGTCTTTTTCCATGGTTAAAATACTTTCGTTTTCCCAGATTTTTTTTTTTTGTTCATTCATGTTCATTTTGTGCTACAACTCATTATGAGATTATTAGTTCCTGTGTCACTTAAACTGAGGCAGATAAAGCAGTCTTTAACACCACATTAAAAATGCTATTGTTTGAATGTTTAGGATACAATTTTATTTTGATTGTTAGATGGGAAAACACCAGAAGTAACTTAAGTTTATGCTGTTTTCGGTTTTCGTTAACAAAACTTCACTAAAAGATTATATCGTGGCATTTAAGAATTGGTTTATCCAAAAAAATTGGGCTACTGGCGTCCCCTCTCTTTCTCTCCCACTTCGCTTTCTGTCTCCTCTACACTGTCCTATCATAATAAAGGCAAAAACGGCTAAAATAATTGCCGTCACTAATTTTAAGCATTTCAAATTATGAAGACAAACATATTTTTTTGGACTAGGGCTGTCGCTAAATATTATTTTGGTAATCGAGTAATCAGTCGATTATTCTTATGATTAATCTGAGAATTCTTAAAAAAAATTGTTGTGATAAAAATAGACCTAAGTGAACAATAGCCTTTAAAATGACTTAAAATACATATATAATAGCAATGAGGCAAATGAAATATCAAAAGCAAGTAATCATATGGTTTTATTAAACAAAGCTGTTCAAATACATAATGTATTATAAACAATAGAGCTAATGTACATTACGGATTATAACAAATGACTGCAGAGGATGCCAACGATTGTTTTTACACTTTACAGCGGGATCTAATCCTTGTTTAATATTGACTAAACCACATTTAATTCAAATGTCAACTTAATCTTTAATATTTGGCCATTTCTTTATGATAGAAAAGCTACAGCCACTGTAATTTCTTCAATATGTGGACATCAAAACGTGTCAAGGGTTTAAACCTTTGTTTTGAAATCGTGATGAACAGTTAGCATATTGAGGAAGATACTGATGTATTCGTCTGTGTTTGCGTTGGTTTATAAATGGCTTGCCTTACAAATCTAATGAAATGGTGCACGTTGCATTCCCAGATGAATGTTATAATAAAAAAGAGATGAAGTTTAAGATGCTCCACACATGTAAATGCTAACAGTTTGTGTGGAGCAGCATTTACTGTGAATGGAGCCGCTCTGACACACACGTATGTAACCTACACGCATGTAAATAATCAAAGCACATATATTTTTACCTGCATTGCATATATTTATCTAACTGAATCGTAGCATTTGTTAATTTTTAATAGCATTATGCTTTATGATTTTTAAATGGGTTTAATATGTGGAATGCGCCACTTTTTTGAAAATGACTCGATACAGGGAAACATGCAATCGAGGATTTAAAAAAAAATACTTGACTAGAATTCAGGCTGATGTGCACCAATAAATTTTGATTTCATGTTGATTTTGAAATCAACCTGTTCACTTTTCCTAAGTATCAGTAAGATCACTTATAAGGCCATTTGGATTACAACTTCGGGAATGAATGAATGAATATTGTTCTAAAGACATTATCTGATTTTATTTACAGGAGAAAAAGGTGAATCTGAGGATGATGAAGGCCTTGAGGACCTTTCAGACATGAGCGGTGATGATGATAAAGAGGATGTAGATGACTTGGAGGAGGATGATTCAGGTGATTATATGTTTTTGAAATGATTAAGGATTGTCTCTGTGCAGGGTTAGATATTCACTATGCTTCATGTCTGAGCTATACATAATTTTGCTCGTATTTTTCAGCTGTCTTAACTTTAGTTAGCATGTCATTTATCTGTTCCTCATGTTTGTCATTGTTTCAGATGGTGACCAGAAGTCTTCGACCTCTAAAGACAAAGCACCAAAGATGATATTGAGCACAGAGCTGAGGGAGGTGGCTGAGGGAGATGAAGATATGGTTGAGGACCTGGAGCTCTCTGATCAGGACTAATGTCACAGTGCTACATCAGCATTTCTATTTCACATCCAAACATGATTTATACTGTTATTAAAGGAATAGCTCGCCAAGAAATATTTTTTGGTGTACTGTTCCTTTAAGAACCATGTACAGCTCCTGTTGTAGTAATTACATGTTTCTTTTTTCTACACCATTGTATTTTATAAAGTGTGAAACAACAAATTAATCTAACACTTCATAGGGTTGTCAAGTTAAACACCTTATTAAAACTTCTGAAATCTGTACTTTGTTTCAAAACTACTACAGGCTATCTTTTTCACCTCAGTATTTGGAGATGTTGCATTGTTGTGCCGAGGGCACTGTTTGTGTTCAGAGGTGGTGAATGGGTAAGCCAGAGGCGGGAGGTGGAGGCACGGGGTCGGCCCTGAGCACCAGGCTGCCAAACGCTCGTATCATCCACTGCCAGGCTGTGCTGCCCAGGTGGGGAGAGAGGAAGAGAAGAAAACAGAGAGCAGCCTGTTCTCTCGCCAAAACATCTCTCCCCTTCAGTGCTTTCACGTCACTTTCTGAAACCGCTTGGCTTTTTCTAAATGTTTTAAAGCAACGTTTTAGCTGCCAGAACTCCACACAGCTCTAGTGCTGCTCTAGGAAATTGGTTAAGAAAGAATACTCTACTAGAATAGTCAAAAAAATTCAAATTGTCCTCATTCGCTTGTAGGATTAGCTCATTTTCAGAATAAAATTTTCTGATAATTTACTCACCCCCATGTCATTAAAGATGTTCATGTTGTTCTTTCTTCAGTCGAAAAAAATTAAGATATTTGAGGAAAACATTCCAGGATTTTTCTCCATATAGTGAACTTCAATGGCGGCCAATAGTTTGAAGGTCCAAATTGCAGTTTTATTGCAGCTTCAGAGGTCTCTACACAAGCACAGCTGAGAAATAAGGCTCTTGTCTAGTGAACCATTTTCTAACAAAAAAATTTATACACTTTTTAACCACAAATGCTCGTCTTACACCAGCTCGACCTCACGCATTACATAGTCAAGCACGCCTGATGTAAGCGGACAGACAGACCCAGTGTTTACAAAGCGAACATGCAAAGAAAGGTAAAACAACGATGTCAGACAACTGTAAAGTTTGAAGAGAAATGAGTACATAGATGAAGAACGAACCACGCATGAACTTTCCAACATGTTTACGTACTGCATGAAGATGCACATTTGTATTGCAGAGCTAGTGCAAGATGAGCATTTGTGGTTAAAAAGTATATAAATTGATTATTTTTCTCCATATAGTGGACTTCTGTGGTGCCCCGAATTTGAACTTCCAAAATGCAGTTTAAATGCAGCTTCAAACGATCCCAAATGCGGTTATAAAGATCCCAGCCGAGAAAGAAGGGTCGTATCTAGCTAAACGATTGTTTTTTGTTTACAATTTAAAGTTACAATTTATATACTTTTTAAGCTTAAGTGCTCATCTTGTCTTGCTCTGCCTAAACTCATTTTTTTCTGGTTCAGGTCAATTAGGGTATGTTGAAAAACTCCCATCTTATTTTCACCTTCAACTTTAAAAATCATCCTACATCGTTGCAGAAGTAACAACCCCGTGTTTGCAATGTGAACCTGCAAATATCAAACATCCTTTAAAAAAAGGTAAAACAGCAATGTAGGACGATTTAAAAGTTGAGGGAGAAAATGAGATGGGAGTTTTTCGACATACCCTAACTGTCTTGAACCGGAAAACAGTTCAGAGTTTAGGCAGAGCAAGACAAGACGAGCATTTGAGGTAAGAAAGTATAGAAATTGTAACTTTTCCAAAAAAAATAACGTTTTTCTAGATAAAACCCTTCTAAGAATTTTTTCTACGACTGAAGAAAGACATGAACATCTTGGATGACAAGGGGGTGAGTACATAACTGTGAATTTTTACTCTGGAAGTGAACTTCACCTTTAAAGGGAACCCCGGGTGTTAAGACTTGTATGGCTTAATATAACAATGTTTCTTACTCAAATATATAGTAGAAAACCCCTGAATGATTTGTTACATTAAAAAAGCAACTTCCTTTTTATGCATACAAAAGCCGCACAATGTGGCATTATATCCGTATTTTATTTTCCGAGTTGTCACAGTAAAAAATAGCAACAGGTAGTGCCAGTAGCTTTTGATGTCGTTGAAAAAATGGCACCCCTCATAGTTCAAAATACATATAAAACAATGTGGATTTTTTTTATATATATAATGTAAAACTTTTTGGGAGGTTTTTACTACATATTTCAATAAGAGAGATAATTTACATTATATAAAAAGCCATACAAGTCTTAATACCCAGGATTCCCTTTAAAGTGTCCGTAAACAGTAACAATCTTTTATTTCTTTAACTTCTTGAAATCATCCTCACTTACGCTCACAACTGGGTGTGACAGCTGTTGTTTATGGCTGAAGCATCTTTCCTGTTGCATAATGGGAATGTGAGCACACATATTTTGCGTTCTGTTCTTTCCATCGTTCCCAGCTTGAGGTGCTGTTCAGAACGTCAAGCAACGTTAAATTCAGGCCACCGTGACTGAACGTCAGCTGGGCTGCATTAGAGTAAATTCAGTTTGCACCAGAGCTGCCGCATGCATCACGCGAGTCTGGGTAACAGGTTTACTCGTCTATCACTAGGAGCACAGTCTATCACACGCAGCACCTGGCGCTGACAGTCACGGGTGTAGTAAAAAGATTTTTTTAAGGGGCGGATGGCGAACGTCCCTGAGAGTCAGTTGTTCTTTGGGTTAGGCGGGGGCCACAGGGGCCCTGGCCTGCGACTGAACCTGACGCTCTGACAGCTGTTGTTGACCTGAACCCTGCCCCCCCCCCCTTCACACGCTCCTTCCCCTAACCAGGAGATTTACCGTCCGCTGGGGCCGCCACTCCCTGCCCTACTGTGGAGGAGTTTGGAAATAAACATATTACTCTGAGAAAAAAAGAGGAACACGCATCTGCAAGTTTGCAATAGGATTTATTTCACCCAGCAGAGAATAGAAAAATAGGATGAAGACAAAACATTGATGGGAAATCTAGAGACGATTTTAATTAATTGCTTACATATTTTAAAAAGAAAAACCATTTCAAAGATTTGCATAAAGAGCTTTGTGCCTTCCATTTCCCTGCAACAAAGAGAAAAGTATTGTTCTTTGGGATCAATTTAAGGACAATTTAATATTTCGTCGCTCTAACTACAGCAAACAAATTCCTATAAATATTTTTTTTTCTCATTTATATGCTGAAGTGGCATTTAAGATTGGGGCTCATGATTATTACAACTGGAATACACAGCAAACAGAAAAAGATGAACAAAAGTACCACCGAGTCAGCCAGTCACATTTTGTTCAATAATAAAGATTTTTTTAACTCGTGCAACTACATTTAACAAAACGTACCATTTATTTCATCTTCAGTATATTCTCATCTTGAGCATGTTTCTGTACAATTCAGGATAACATGTCTTTCCCACAGCAGTAAGTGTGACCTCACAATGGCATTAATCCATCTACGGACCGGCATCGGGAGGGACGCACATCCTTCCCTGATGCTCTCTTTCTCGCGGGGTTGTGAAACTAAAACGGGCCCAGATGTTCGTCGGGTGAGAGTTTTGGGCCATTGCTTTGGCTGATGGCTTTTGGTCACAGGAAGTCTAAGTGCTTTACACATCGCTCTTTTTGAGGTCCTTTTCTATTCCGCTTCCTCTAGTACGTCGCCCTGTATGTGTACCTTGTTTCGTCACCGTTGAGATCAACGCTAGATCTCGTTTGAAAATTCCACATCCATCCATCTTTGGTTTTGGACTGTGGAATGCATAGTTGCACTGGTCAAGACTGCAAATGAGTTCCATCCTGTTCTTATATTTACTCCTCTTTGGAGGATTTAGTCTTTCAAAACTAAACCAACTCCAGAGAATTTAAAACTGCTGGAAGTTGGAGGAGGAGGAGTTGGCGTGAAAGCAGAAAAAGAAGGTACCACAAGAGTTCATCGCAGTGAATGCTGCAAAACAATGTCGTATGTGTACCTCATACGTGCATCTCCCTTCCTTCTGGCATGCCGTTTAAGAGCAGCTGTCTGCTCACGTTCATCTCTCGCACACTCTGACGCTTCCTGTCTCGTCCCTAAGTCCCTATTTGCACATCTTTGGGTTTTGGCTTCCACACAGCCGCTGCGAAGGGTGGAGCTGTTTTAGCCCGTGTCGTTTCATCAGTGTCTCTCCTCTTTCAGCACATTTCTCCACACTTTTCCTAAAAAGATTAAGTGCCTCTGCATAAAGGTCCTCAAGTTTGCTT
Source organism: Garra rufa (assembly GCF_049309525.1). Classification (NCBI taxonomy): domain Eukaryota; kingdom Metazoa; phylum Chordata; class Actinopteri; order Cypriniformes; family Cyprinidae; genus Garra; species Garra rufa. The sequence continues at coordinate 22,958,625 of NC_133378.1, read as the reverse complement.
TTTATTTCGGGAGGGGGGGTAGAGGGGCTAAGAGGAAGGAAAGAATAGTTCAAAGAGGGCCCCCTTCATGCCCTCTCTCTCCGTTTTTACCTCCTCCCTGAAGCACTGCCTCTGCCATATGGAGAAGCAGTCAAGAGTTTTAATGGCCAATTCTACGAGGGAGGTTTAGTGGAGTCGTAAGCTCCCGCTGAGGAGGGGTTTCCGTTCTCCTGTTTGGGGGAGGCGCGGCAGGCGGGAGGGGGCACGCTGAATGGGGAGGAAGTGCTGCCGGTAGAAGGAGGGCGGGTCTCGGCGGGCAGGGGGTCTCTGTCTGTGGGGCGCAGAGCAGATGGCGGCAGCGGGAGGGCCAGCGGGAAGCTGGTCATGTAGAATATTCTGCCAATACGTCGCGCCACCTGAGGAAAGCAGCCACATGCCAGCGTTATTTCTCACACACTGTACGCCCAACAGGAAGTGCACACGGATGTACAGTACCAGTAATACAAGATGATTGCTTTCATGTCTGCTCAGATTAATGAATGTAGAATTGTGATTACACATGAAGAAACAAATACAAAACAAGTGGTCCTATCTATAGGTCAGGGGTAGGCAAGTTCAATCATAGAGAGCCACTGTCCTGCAAAGTTTAACTACAACTAACCTTAGCAATTCTGAAGACACTGATTGGCTTGTTTAGGTGTGTTTGATTAGGGATGGAGCTAATCTCTGGAGGACAGCGGTTCTTCAGTACCAAACTTGCCTACCCCTGCTATAGGTTAATGGGGTCGTGGGCAAGATCATGAAAGTGGCCCCACAGGTGTAGAAATTACAAATATCTTCTAGCCTTCTAGCCGGGAGTTCTAATCTGTTAATTTATTACAGACCATCTTGTGGGCTCCCCAAGGTACTGTTTGGATGAACCAAATTTGGAGGCTCTAGATCAGGGGTGGTGAACTCCGGTCCTGGAGAGCTGCAGTCCTGCAGAATTTGGCTCCAAACCTAATAAAAACTCACCTGCCTGTAGCTTCCTACTAACCCTTCAGACTTTGTAGGAAGCTTGTTCAGGTGTGTTTGATTAGGGTTGGAGCTAAACTCTACAGGATAGCAGGACTCTAGGACCAAACTTGCCAAGTCTTGCTATAAGTTAATGGGGCTGTGGGCAAGATCATGAAAGTTGCCCCACAGGTCTAGAAATTATAAATATCTTCTAGCCAGAAGTTCTAATCTGCTCGTTTAGTACAGACCATCTTGTGATCCTGAAGACCTTGATTGGCTTCGGCACCAGTCGGTACTGAAATTTTAAAAACGTTATTTCCGGCTAACATTTGAGCGCTGTTGAGCGGATTCTTGCTTCTGTGCGAGCGTTCGGTAGAGAGTGTGAATCGATAATCATTGTAGATAAGTCATATCTGTTGAGCATATGAACACAATGGCGTTGTTTAACAATCTGCTCAACACTCAGATGTTAGCCAGAAATTGACGTTATTTAAAATTTCAGTACCGACTGGTACCAAATTTGGTACTTTTGAAAAACACTGCACTGAACCAAATTTGGAGACTACATCAGGAGTAAATTTTAGATTAAAACGTATCCACCGCACCTGCTCAGACATTTTAATTGATCCTGTAGACCTTGAATGGTTTGTTCAGATGTTTGATTAAGGTTCAAGCTATCAAGAAGCAGAATAGGATCCCTTACTCAGGGATATGGAACTTTGGCCACTGGGATTGGCAACTCTGACCTAGTCCCCTGTTCTGCAGAGTTTTGCTCCAACCCTAATCAAACCCACCAGTAATCCTGAAGACCTTGATTCACTTGTTCATGTTCGTTTGATTAGGGCTGGAGCTAAATTCTGCAGGAAAGTGAGGACAGAGTTGCCCACCCTTTCTTTATGGCAGGGGTTCTCAACTCTGGCCCATGAGATTCATTTCCCTGCAGAGTTTAGCTACAACCTTGATCAAACTCACCTGCCTGTTACTTTGTAGTGATCCTAAAGACCTTGATTACCTTGGTCAGATGTTTTTGATTAGGGTTGGAGCTGAAATCTGCAGGAAAATGGATCACGCAGGGCAGAGTTGAGAACCCCTGCTCTATGGCACGGGTCTCCAAACTCGGTCCTGTAGGGCCGGTATTCTGCAGAGTTTAGCTTCAACTTGCCTTAACACACTAGTCTGTAAGTTTCTAGCATGTCTAGTAAGACCTTGATTAGCTGGTTCAGGTGCGTTTAATTAAAGTTGGAGCTAAACTCTGCAGGACACTGGCCCTCCAGGATTTCTTGTCCTTTAGAGTTTAGCTATGCCTTATTTAAAATATTTAAACACCATAATCAGCTAATCAAGTTCTCAGGATTACTTGACAGATAGTTGAAGTAAGTTCTACATGATACTCCTGGTACAGCAGGTCTTTTCTTTACCTGAGAGCGGATCTTGAGGGCAGGCCCGAGTTTCAATCCCATGTTGTTGAGCAAGTGGTCTTCCGTCAGCAGCGGCAGAGTCTCACCGTCAATGGCCTGCTCTCTGAAGACCTGAAATAGATGACTTGGCTTCAGCTGATGTTGATGAACATTCACCATTTCACTCCACATGCACACAATTCACATGACTCTCATTCCACGGGGAGGCTCATGCACACTAGGCATCTGCAGTGAAATGAAGTGCGCTGCGGTCGACGGTGGGGTTTTGGTGATGCGTTGCGCATGCGACAGACTGGCATCCAGTGTGGTGAGATGTGTGACAGAGCTGTGAGTGAGAAAGATAAGAGCAGCGCAGAGCGGCCTTCTAACTTTTTCAAAGTACGCTCTAGAAACATCTAAATCAAGCTATTCTGGTCTAATGTTCTCGTCTACAAATTGCAGCACGTGATCTTCACTGTGTGCTGTACTGTATGTCTCCAGTAGCCCCTGTTAAAGGCAGGGGGAGGAGAGGAGGCGTCCAACGCTCTGCTCCTGCTCTTGTCCTCACCTGTGTATACTCCCCACAGCCTGCTAGGCTGCTGATGAAGCTGCACACCTCCTCCACACTCCACTTGCTGATGTCCTCGGCTGCTCCCGCCTCTTCTCCGTCCACGAAAAGACCTCCCATGGCGCCTGTGGGCCCGCCGGGCCGAGAGGAAGCAGAAATCATTAGAGACAGAAGGCCCCCTGTTCCCTTACACGCACGCTTGCGCCTACACACCGCTCTGTTATTGACCCTGCCTATTACAGAGTTTAGCAAAGGTCAGCGACAGGGCCCCTTCCTGGGGGAGGTCTCTCAGCTGGAGCAGGTAATGCATTTCAGATGGCTGAGGTTGCTCTGCACTCATTTGAGTTAGGCGGAGACAAACACTTCAGCTTCTTGCCTTTAACTAGATATTATTGCTGGGATAAACCTTCTATGCTTCTTTGATATGTTGGTATCTCTTAAAATAATATTTCACCACATTTTTGTGGAACACAAAAGATATTTAGTACAAAGTTCAAACAGAAGTGGATAATGATTGTGGCTGTCAAGCTCCAAAATGTACCAGTAGAAGTACCTGTTTGTGAAATTAACTTTGAGGAACAACCTCAAATGTATGTTCCTGACTTCTTTCATGGTATTTTATAGTGTTCTTTAGCACAGGGACGAGAAAAAAACTTGCATATTATGGTAAATAATATATATTTTTTTGTTTTTCAGTAAACAATGACATAATTTTAGGCAATTTTTTGTATAAGTCATGTTAGTGTGCATACCTGTCTTGTTCGCTATGAATAAGATAAGACTTGTGTGTTGGTATACTAGTGCATTTTTGAGTGTGAGCCAAAATCTTTTTGTATGTTGCATGTTCAGTATTTGCTACAACGCCTGAGGAGGGTTAGCTCAGCCTCTCTCTGAGTTGGTCACTTCCTAATTAGGAGATTCATTTTCCATTAAAACTTGCTCTGGGCTTGCTTGCACTCTGGGCTCAATTTCTCAGTTTCTCTAACTCTCTCGCTCACTCTTTCTGTCTCTCTGAGGACAAGGAATACTATTTGAACTCCAGATTTTACAGATTGTTAAAGTTGAGGAGCAGGCATATGGTGTCACTAACACTAGTGCTGTTTATGTTCATTTTAAATAAGGAGTGCATTGAGTGAGTTGCTGAACTGGAATTGGAAGATTTTGAATATGAAAATTGTCTCTGAAATACAGTATCTCTCATTGGCTCTGATTGGATTTTATCATCTGAATTTTAAACAGCTGTAAACTCACCGGTATGAAAGTAAGGGCTGGTGTATGGAAAGGTGAACGGCAGAGTTTGTCCAGGCAAGGTGGGTAAGGGTGGGATTCCTGGTGGCAGGTATTTGGCCTCGCTCTTGCTCAGTCCTGACGTGAAGAGGTGGTGGGTTGGTGACTCTTGGCCAGTGGAGCTACAAGGAGCACTGAGTCTTCCCTCCCCCAGCTCCTTCACCGCTTCACTAGACTTGGTCACATCCTTGCCCTGGCACACCTCTGAACCGAGACTGTGTCCGTCAACTTTGGAAAGCCTCTCGGGCCTGTCTTCCTCTGCATCATTCTCAAAGTCTTTCATGTCTTCATCATGTCCCTCTGTTTCTCCATCCCGTGCGCAGCCCTCCCCAAGCATCTCTTTAGTCTCAGATGAACCCCCTTGCTGGTCCCCTCTGAGTGGTCCTCCTTTTCTAAAGCTCTTCCTGTTGCTAAGGTCTTTAGAGGAAGTGCCTGCTGCTGCCCCCTGGTGGTTGAGCGAAAGTAATGGGGTGTTGTTGTGCCTCAAAACCAGCATGGCGTTGCGGCGATTGAGCTCTTCTCGGAGTGGGTGGCCCTCTGGGATTTCTTGCAGGCTGCGCAAGGCAGGGTGTTCTGCAGGGAGCCCAGGATGCAGGCCCAGCGGGTCCGCCAACAGTCGCTGCCTGTGGAGGTTCTCTAACTCCTTCTGTCTCAACAGTTCAGCAGACATTTCCAACCTGGAGGAAAAATCCACAGAGAGACACGATGCAACAAAGCTTGCAACTATTACAAAATAATATGAAACTGCACTCACAGTATTTGTGTGCATCATCAATTAACTCTTATTTCTTGCTATAGTACAATAAGTTGCTCAAACATTCATTTTAACAAGAGTCTGGAGGTTCATTTCTCTGCATCTCTATAACATTACCTAGCAAGGTTTTGTTTACGAAGAATCTCCTGTTGACGGGCAAACATCTCTGCTTGAGCAGGCTGCAGGAAACCATAACCTAAAGCAAAATGGCAAAATAAGAAAGTGTTCACGGATTATACACATTATTACATAGTAATCAATGCAGTTGCTCCAAATAAATGATGCTAAACCTTTTTTGCAAGTACTTTTAACCAACTGGTCTCAAGGTCAGTTTTAGTGGATATACAAAGTCAGCTCTTCAAAAGTTCACACAGGTGTCCTAGCAGAGTCACACAGGTACAGTTTATGATATTAACTATGGACATGCTACACTAATGTTTGATCACCAGAAAGTGTCTCTTTTGCTTTGATGTAACTAACTAACTTTTTTTTTAAGTATTGTTTGAAAAGTCCATTTGTGCTACATTAATTTAAATGCACTAGTATGACACATTTTGTTTTCTTAAAAAAGCCAATTGTAAATTATTTTTGGGGTTACTGTAAATGTGATATATATATATATATATATATATAAATATATATATATATAAATAGATTTAACAGAGACCTTTCTTGAATATGGTTGGAAAACAACCCATAACCCATGAAAGGAACTCCCAAGTTAAATGAGCTTAGAGTTAATGTGAGGGTGTGTTACATCTGGCAGAGCGTGCTCACCTGGGGCTTGGCAGAGGGCAGAAGGCATGCCCAGGAACGGGGGACGCAGGTGAGGCCCCAGAGCAATGTGAGGAGCATTCTGCGGGGACAGCAATGGAGGAGGGTGCGATATGTCTCTGTGTACACAAACAAAAAACACACCATCATTAACCAACTGCTACTGTTTTTCTCCATCGCACATGAGTAGCACCGCAACAGTATTAGTACAATGTTTGCAACTTCTGTTGCTGTTCTGTGGCATGGGATGTGTACCTTTAGCAACCCGCTTAAAGTCATCATGAAACTGTGTTTACAACCCATTTTATTTTTTATTACAATGCGAAACAATGTATGAAATGTAGATATAGTTTCCAATGACCTACAGTATATGACAATGTTAATATATTTGGTCTTTGTAGAATAGATCTGCTATGCTGCTGAATTGCTGCTGCAGGAACTTGTGACTTGTGAACTTAAGACAAACAAGTAGAAAATAAAATAACCCAAAGCAGATCTATACAGGTGGAGCTGGGGAGGTGGATGGTTTCAGAAGAACTGTGAAAGTATGCTGTAAAATGCTCTAGTGGAAGCTAACCAAATGTAAATGTAATCTTAGTTCCTAATTGGCTGCGTATGTAACATGAACCAATCAGCTTGTGCCAAGTAGTTTAACACCGTGAATATCATCATTTTGTATTAACTGCCTGCGCCATCTAGTTTCATGACAGAACTTGGCATGTAAGTAAACATAGTCTGTTTTGATGTCATGTTGACTTTAGTACAGTGTTTAAACCCCAATATACTTAAAACGAAGTTCCTTTTTATTCTTTGTTCAGTGGTAAAACAAAGTTCGAAATCCCGACGATGCCCACTCTGATGAAAGCAACTTTTAAATGAATATGTAAATGTAATGCATGCTTTCCTTTCAGTAACAAAAAAAAAACAGCAAAAATGGAGAAATCTGCAAGCAATTTTATATATAAAAAAGCAATAATCACAACATATGACACATGGGTATGTTTGCACGAGCTGTGCAAATTACATGTATTTACATGGCACTTTATTCAATATATTGCTTAAAAGCTTTTTATTTGGTACTATAAAGCAGCTCTCCACTGTGTTCATGTTTTACCCATGAACATCTCATCTCAGAGGACTCAACAAACAAAATAAACCCAGAGAAGAGTTCCGCGTGAAAGAAGGCGGAGCCTCAGCGCACACATCCTTTTCCCAATCGTCACGGACCAATGGTAGTACGAAGGTGTTTTGCAGCTGGAACTAACATTTCTGGAAAGTTCACTTTGGCAAGCCGTTTTAAACTCCCAAAACAAACTTAGTTTTGGATGGATTTTGTTCGAAACGACGTCACAGTAGCATTCTTTGATGTTGCTTGAAGTATTTCAGGGCCTTTACTTACATCCACTTTCTTATTGTGTGATGTTTTGGTGTTAATACTTTTTTTTTTTTTTTTACATTTTGGTACAGCTGCGTGGCGGTACGCAGGTTCTTTACCATAACTCTGAATATCTCTTACTAGACTGTTAATGATACAGATTTGAAAGACATGTTTAGACCATGTTGTGTTATGCAAATAATACAGATTTCCAACAGTCTAATGGATGTGCAGAGTTACGGTAATGATTCAAGTTTTTTCAAGTCAGGTACATCTGTACGGTGTTATGGTAATGATACAAGATTGTTTTAGCTGTGTTGCGGTATGCTAACAATACAGATTTCCAACAGTTTAAGACAGCTATGTGGTGTTATGGTAATTTTTAAGGAGTGTGGTACACAGTTATACAACATTATGGTAATGAACAGGTTACCAGCAATCTGTTACTGCAATGTGGCGCTATACTAACAATACAGGTTTCTAAAGTCGAATACAATATGGCAGTGTGGTGTTATGGTAATGCTGCGTTTTCTTCCATCGGTTATTTTTATCATTCCCTCCGGTGCATGCAAGCCACCGTAGCCCCTCATCAGTCCTGTCACGCTGCGGACAGCGGCACTGTTTGTATCCTTGCCCCCCCCAACCACCACCACAACCTCCATCATCTCCTCGCTCTAGCTCCCTCCCTCTTGCTCTGCAGCCCTGCCACTCTGGTAATGAGGCCTGAATGCACAATAAGAGCATGTCATACTCCGACAGCTGGGGCGGCCCCCCAGCCTCGCCCGGGCTACAGGCTGAAGCACCCACTAATTAACACAGTTCTTCCTCTTCCACCCCAACACACACACGCATACATCCCCCTGTCCTTCCTGTCTCTCTCCGCCGTATTCAGCCAATAAAAAGGTGGCGTGTCGCGTAGCCTCAATTATATTTTTCCCCTTTTGTAGAGGCAGAGAACACAGGCTGTTCGTATACAATACAGCGGCCGCCTTTATTGAGCCCCGGCGGGGGAGAAGGAAAATGAGAGGAGGGGTAAGGAGAGAGAAAAGGAAGGGGGGGGAAATATGAAGACGTGTACTATGACTGTTAGTGGCGAGGTGTTGAAATCCAGGCAGATCCTGCAGTGTCTTTTTAAAGCTTTTTACTGCTCCTCCGCCAATGCAAGCCCCTCCATTTACAGCAACTCTTCACCGAGCCCCCCAAAACACACGCTCACACATGCATAAATATAAATGAAACCCAATGCGCCTAAAGCAAGCGAAAGAACAGCGCGGTTGCTTTGTACTTGTGACTGAGCAGCGCTTGCTCCAGGGGGAGAGAGACTGAGCAACGCAACGCAACGCAGCACAACACAAACACCCAAACAGAAGAGACAAAAAACAAAAAAAACTCTGAAATGAGGAGAGAAGCCACATTTTGCTGTGCTCTACTTAGGTTTTACGTCATTTCACAGCTAAATAGCCCTTGCGTGTCTTCCTTGAGCAAAAACAAAGAAGAAATCTAAAAAACAGAGAGAGACATGGAACGAGTGTGTGTGTGTGTGTGTGTGTGTGTGTGTGTGTGTGTGTGTGTGTGTGTGTGTGTGTGTGTGTGGACGGAGGGATAGAGGAAGGTGTGGAGAGACACAAAGGGGGGAAATCATCGATCGATCGGGCGGCTGTTGAAATGTTAATGCTAATCGTATAACCGCTTTCCGCCGGTGCCTCGCACTTCTGTGGCAGCTCCAATTAATCTGGAAGAAGGCAGCGCGTGACCTTGGGGCCGGGAGTCGGGCCGGCAGCCCAGCCATGCTTATGTAATTACACTGTGAAGTGTGTAATCACCTGGCCTAATCCCTCAGGCCTCACAATTAGCCCGGGCGGCGCTGGCCAGGCCTGCCAAACTCTGCGCCGCCCTGCGCGGCCCACAGATGAATAACGGTCAATTAAAGCTGCATGACTGGGGCCGCGAGGCGTCCGCTCGATAGTAATTAGCTGTAATCATGGGGAGACGTGCCCGGCAGACGTGCTTCTCCTTTTATAGGAAGCAATTTTGGAATGAGGCGAGCATTAACCGTTTCACTCTGGGTCTTTGGCCCAGAGAAAAAGAAAAATGGGCTAGAAAGCAAGGAAAAAACAGAGCGATACGGTGGATAGCAGGAACTATGATTCTGCTTTAATGTGTATTCTCACATATAATACTCAAAATGTAAATAAAAAGCAGTGTGTGACCAGATGAAGTTCTGAAAATGAAGTTAACTTTTCTCTGCGCAATAAAGAGATTCACCCAAAAATGAAAAGTATTTTCATGATATTGATATTGTTTCACTGATTTAATTAAATTTAATGATGACAGTATTTTCCATTTTGGGTGAACTATCCCTTTAAGTGAAGATAAATGTAAGTGTTTTAACATTAAAAGCAATTGCACGAGGCAGCTTTAAATATTTGTTAAATATATTTCCAGCACGCTGACTGCTGCTCAGTTTACTGGCTTAATTACCTCTACATCTTTTGAGAGCTGCCTCCGTTCCTCCACCCTGCCCCGTCTCTCCTTTTCTCTATCTGTCGATCTCTCTCTAGCTCTCTCCCAACCTAGCTGGCGGTAGGGCAAGTAGACGCCACTTGTGTTCGCTCATGTGTGACGACCTGTCAGAGTGGCAGCAGCGTCGCTCCCTGCCTGAAAGCAACGGCGGTGTGGAGCATTGTGCATGTGTGTGTGTGTGTGTATTTGTGTGTGTGTTAAGGCGGAGGCAGAGCACCAAACTGGCCAGACGAGAAAAAGAGAGAGAGAGAGAGAGAGAGAGAGAGAGAGAGAGAAAAGTAGAGCAGAGCTGACAGGATGGCCCTTAATGAGAGGAGCGCGGGGGATTAGCCGCTCGCCACACCGTGCCCGCCTCGCCTTGACTCGAGGCGGGAACACATTTGCACAGGAAGCACATTAAAATGCATAAGGCTCTTGCTCACCCATCGGCCCCCACCCCAGACCACTGTCTGTTGCTTGTGCTGCCCCACATGCCAAACACATTAGGATTTGCCTTGCAGATTCCCTAAATGCAATCTGCCATTTAAACCCAGACAAATGGCCGGCCGTGGCTGCAGGACTATTGATCTTGGTAATGATTTGTTTTTAACAATAGCCACTAATGGGCGTCAGATAATCAATTATGGAGAGTCGATAGAAAGGTGAGCTTGAGGAATGGCTTCCGGCTTACCGTTTTAGCCTGCCGGACTCTCTGTCGATGCTTTAGAGGGTTTGCAATGTCACACGGTCTGTGCTAAAAGCTTGTAGCCCACCCAAACATCCAGGTCATATATATATATATATATATATATATATATATATATATATATATCAGATCAGTAAAGATGAGTAAGATTTTTTATGTTTTTTAAATACGTTTGTTATTATCATCAAGGGTGCATTTTATTTTACCGAAAATACAGAAGAAAAAAAACAGTAATACTGTTAAATATTATTGCGATTTAAAATAACAGTCTTCTATTTGAATATCCTTTAAAATAAAATATATTCCTGTGATGCAAAGCTGAATTTTCTTCAGCCATTATTCCAGTCTTAAGAATATGCTAATATGCTAATTTATTATAAATTTTGGATGTGCTGTTTAATATTTTTTCGTAAACTGTGATACTTTTTTTCAGCATTCTTTGATGAATAGAAAGTTTAAAATAACAGCATTTATATAGCATGTAACAATATACAACACTGTTCAAAAGTTTGGTGTCAGTTTTGGTTCTTTTTCTGATAGAAATTAATACTTTTGTTCAGCCAGGATGTGTTCAATCAATAAAGAGTGATAGTAAAGACTTAAAGACTTTTTTTTAACTCTATTTTGAATAAATGCTGTTCTTTTAAACATTTTATTAATCAAAGTATCCTGAAAAATATTAAGCAACACAACTATTTCCAACACTGATAATAAAAAAGCATATTAGAATGATTTCCGAAGGATCATGTAACACTGAAGACTGGAGTAATAATGCTGAAAATTCAGTTTTGCATTACATAAATAAATAGTTTTTTTTTTAAGTATTTTTAAATTTAAAAAAAACATTATTTTAAATTGTAATAATATTTTGCAATATTACAGTTTTTTCTGTATTTTTGATCAAATAAATGCAGCCTTGATAAGCACAAGAGACAAAACATTAAAAATCTTACTGATCCCAAACTCCCAAACTGAATTTCGCTGTCAAATTTCGAAAAGACTGCACTGGTCGCTCTTTTACATACAATTTTAATGATTAGAGACTGAAGCTTTCAAGCTTTATAAGAGATATAAAAGCACCATATAAGTATCAAAGTATGAAGTGATTTTGTAAACCAAATTAAATTATTAGTGAAAATTAGTGCTTTTCTCATTAACTTTTAAAAACATGCTCAGTGCAGAAGTCATATAGACCACCTGTAATACTTTTCTCTCCCATTTGTTGGACCACAAAAGTCGCATGGGTATATTTGTAGCAATAGCCAACAATACATTGTATGGATCAAAATAATCAATCTTTCTTTTATGTCAAAAATCATTAGGATATTAAGTAAAGATCATGTTCCATGAAGATATTTTGTAAATTTCCTACCATAAATATATCAGAACTTCATTGTTGATTAGTAATATGCATGGCTAAGAACTTCATTTGGACAACTTCAAAGGCGATTTTCTCAATATATAGGTTTTTTTTCACCCTCAGATTCCAGATTTTCAAATGAGGTTATATGTAAAATATTGCCTAATTCTAACAAACCATACATCAATGGAAAGCTTATTCAACTTTCAGATGATGTATAAATCTCATTTTTAATAAATTGACCCTAATGCTTAGTTTAGTGGTCCTGGGTCACATTTTTAAAGCTTGAAATCTTTAGTCACTGCTCATTGTAACTGCATGAAAAAGCTCCTCATATTGTGTTACAAAGAAGGTAAAGGTTAACATTATACATGTTTGTAACAACATGAGGGTGAGTAAATAAATACTGTAAATAAATGTGTATTGTAGCAGTTTTACACTTTTCCGAGCTCAAACAACACAAACAAAGGGTTAAAGAACCGACGAAAAAAAAAAAAAGAGCGTGTAGAAGTGAAAAAAGGAAAAAAACACTCTCCTCCCTCCCTCTTTTCACCCACAACCTAGGAAGTGTGCAGGCCTCGTTAACATCAGCGGTCCTGTGTGGCTAATTACCGTGAGCTGGCGGAGCTGCGGCGGCTGGCTGGTCAAAGCTGCACGCTGAGCTCCTGACATGATGCTGCGCTGGGCCAGGAAGCGAACAGAGTTCCCCCACCCACGCTGGGCAACCCCTCCCAATTCACTTCCTCCCTACCGCCTCGCCTCGCCGGCCCATTATCGATCCTCCAGCTTCCCGCGCCACATAAATAATCGACAAGCAATTACCTGCCTACTCCCGCTGCCCGGGCTTTGTTTGGAGGCGGAGGGGAGCGCCGCAAGCGCAGTGGCCTTGCTGAGATGAGGAGAGAGGGAGGAGGAGAGATATTCGGGGGGAGAAACCTTGCAGGGAGGGGGAACGGCGTGTGTTGTCCTAGCGACCCGTTTGGTCCTGAGCCCTATAAATGCCTCCTGACAAGATCAAATCGAACAGGGTTGCGAAGAGGTCATACGTAGAGATCATACCCACTGGCACATCCCATTAAGAGGATTTTCTATTCTTTCCGTGGCCTTAATGCCAACTTCCATTTTTCCCTCCTTTTCCCCTCTTCCGTTACTTTGGTGCATAATTCAATTTTTCCCTCGTTTTTCTTCAGCAGGCAGTCACCCACTCCGACGTGCATGCAGTATTCATTAGAGTCGGATGTTGGCTTCATTATTAATGTAAAATATTCATGTTATTTTAAAGCTTAGCATT
>NC_133378.1:22825863-22945136 GCF_049309525.1 Garra rufa | reverse complement strand
AGACGATAGTATCGTGTATCGACGATAGTCAGAGATATCGCCTGTTGCTGATGCCTTTGACGATATTTAGACGATTATTATTTTTATCCGTCAACAAAGAACTTAACTTCAGCAATACAGCACAGAGAGTCTGTTCTAGGATGCTTCAGAAACTTGCCGCGGTATAAACACACGCATAGAGAGGCCACAGCGCCTTAACGCACCTCGTGCAGTGAAAATGGGAGATTTTCATCATACAGTACGGTGGTAGATTCTAAAGGGAGTGTTATATTATATTAGCATTGCGGTCATTAGGATAACAGAGGTAGTAAAAGCTGGTTCAGGCTGAATTAATTACGATGTATCATAATCAGTCTGTATATAGTAAACATAAACATTCATCTCAGTAACGTCTATAGGCGTTAATTAGAATTACGATGCGATCAGATGGCGCTAAAAATACGCACGTGAATAACACGCGCATCACTTCTCCGTATTCAATATGAACTGAACTACAACATCACCTGATGACAACGGTCAGACATACAGCGGTAACATACTCGCAATACGACGGGTAAAGAAAGATTCATTCATTTACATTCTGGCACGCACATTTACAACTCACTCACTGACGATAGCAGAGAATGAAACCGAAAGTAACTTGAACAACTCCGGCAGATAGCGCTCTGTACACGCACAACTTAATCATATGCCAAAAGAAAGTCTACCTTTACAAAACGAATAAGGAATTTAGTAAATAGATAATTAATTAAATTAGCACGATAGTATCGTGTATCGGCGATCTCTCAGGCTGACGATAGGGCGATATGAAAATTGAGCATATCGCCCAACACTAACACATACCATTTCCTTGATGCCAAAGGAAGTTTCCAGGTTCGCCACTTTCCTGAAGTTGTATTATTCCAGCAAAATGCACAGTAAGTATTTTTAGTATTAAAGCATTTTACAATAAACAGTTGACTTTAATGAAATATATCATATAATGTAATGTGTTATGTTCCACAGCTCACTGCTGTTTTCCAGAAAGGAGGTCTTACTGGGAGGAAAATGGTCAAATATTTCGGCATTTTAGGAGGTATGTATTCATTTATCAAGTGTCTTTTCCTTCCCATATGTATTATTATTTAACACAGTGATGTCAAATACACTGTCCAGACAAAAATGTCTCTGCTTGAATTTAAATTCTTAAAGGATATTTTTTTTTAAATTCTACTTAAATTTCAAATACTAAAAGGGTTATAGTTGCCCAAAAAATGAAAATTCTGTCATTACAGTTTTTCTCAATTGCTTAAACACATTTCTTGAAATTATGCCTCTTATTTGCGAAACTCTAAACACAAATCCACAACTCCTAACTCAATTCCCCAAACTTCTTATATTGAGGTCAAAATGAAGCTCTCCACTCAAAACAACACAATCTTGCTGAAAAACCAAACTTTGCTCTCAGACATGACACACAAATTCTCAAAAACACACACACTACAACACAGTTTTACACACTGATGAGATAAATTCAAAACAATACAACCAAAACAATCCAAATAAAAAACTTTTCACATGATGAAAACAACAAATCTATGCCTTTGCAAGTGTTTTATTCCTTAATTTAATGTACTGTAGAGTACAGTACAAAACAGCAAACAACAACAAAATATAATTTTTCTGCCCAGAATCCTGTCTTTGGTCTGGGACTGGCCAAAGAACCTCTTCAGCATCACAGGCTAAATTAGCCCTGGCCAGGCAGCAGGGGTCAAATCCTCTTGCATGCCTGATCCAACCCTGGCACTCATCAACTAAAATATATGAGACTGCTTGTTTTCTCGCCCTTGCCCTTCCTCTGTCTCTTCCACGTTGTCGTTGTCATCCACCTTCTTCTCCTCCTCTTCCTCTTTCACCTCCTACTCTTCCTCTTCAAAATTACACATTACTGTATGTGGGATACTGATTGAAAAAGACTGGATAGGATTCGCAGTTACACTTGTACTGTACTAGTGGTCTGAGGAAAAAAATAAAAATGCATTACAGTGTCATTGTGAAACAGCAAAGAAAAAGAAATACGGGCACAAAGGTAAAAATAAAAATTCGAAAGTCTACTGTCAGATTTTGTAACTCCTGCGTTGTCCTCTGTCTATATGCAGTATGCTTTCCAATGGAAGGTTCAAGAGATGTACCTTTGTGCTATTTCAGAGAACTGCTTTATCATTGGTTGATATACATTATCTTCATTAGTGAAAGTCAAGATTCACTTGAATAATTCATGGCAAATTTACAAAAAGTCTAATAGAAATGTGTAGAATATATGATTGACAGTTTATAACAACTAGATCAAAAATTTTGCATTTAGGTAATGACTTATACGATGAGCTAATGACTTGATGTTTTGAGGGGTCAAACTATTGCACAGAGAACTATATCATACATTTTGAGCAACATGACAATAGCAACTGATAATGTGGGAAACCGCAGACAAATGTATCTAATCAGTTGTATGAATGTACCAAAGCAATCACAACTTGAACAGAAGAATGAGAAGCTTTTTATGATGTGCACAAGAGACTAGATGATGTGGATGTTGAACAAGTAGTTTTGACAATTTCATTTCTGATCTGAGAAATGCACCAAAGTGACTGAGAAAAACTGTAAGCTGACTTTGGCTTCTTTTAGGTTCTGATTTGTGTGTGCTAAATTTTGACTCCTAGTGTTTCCACTTGGATAATTGTGTGCTAATTGAGCTCAAACTTCACAGATTGAGTGAACAATGTTGAATGCTTGTGCTTTCTAAATGACCACATGGTGTAAGCACTGAGAAATGTAGGGGTTTGTGTGTAGAGTTTTGCAGTAGCAGTTCACCAAATATAACTCATGTGTCAAAGCAGGGAATAGTGTTTATTGTTTAGGGAAATGGGTGTGCTTCTTCAAAAATGGCGTTATAGTTTTGAAATTTTAGTTCAAAAGACTGGTTATAGTGTTTTAGCAATTGAGAAAAACTGTAATTACTCACCCTCATGTCTTTCCAAACCCAGAAGACCTTAGTTTATCTTCAGAACCAAAAAAAATGAAAAATTATTTTTAATGAAATCTGAGAGGTTTCTGGACTTGCATAGGCAACAATATAACTGGCCCAAAAACGTACTAAGGACATAAGTGTAACCATTTATGTGACATCAGTGGTTCAACCGTATCTTTACAGAGCTACAAGAATAAGTTTAATGTGCAAAGAAAACAAAAATAACTTTATTCAACAATTCTTCTTCCTGCCTCCATTGTCAAGACTACAATGACATATGCGTGTGTTTTTCTTTTCTTATAAACATGGTTCAGCCCATGCATGTTCATGTCAGCAACACCAAACACTTGTGTCATGGTACTCTCATGAATGGCAGACGGTGGCACGGAGGAGTCTGTATTTTTGTTTTCTTTGCGCACAAGTATTCTCGTAGCTTCATGAAATTACTGTTGAACCACTGATGTCACAGGACTATTTTACCAATATCTTTAATGTGTTTCTTGGCCTAAGAACATTTCAGTTGAGTTGCGTTGCTGTCTATGCAGGGTTAGAAAGCTCACAGATCTCATTAAAAATATCTGAATTTGTGTTCCATTTGCAGGTTAGGAACAACATGTGGGAGATATACAAATAGATTTGTCAGTTTTCTTTCTCATCTGCTTCCTTTCACTTTAACTTAAAAAAACCCAGCTGTTTACGATGACATACTGATTTGTTTTTGTGCATATTGGCTGGTAAATATCAGTTGATACCCAACCCTACTAATAACAGTTTCTTTTTATTTAAATATAGGACAGTCAAAGAGATGACTCCTTGAAAGACCCACAACACATCACCATGGGCATACCTGTAAAATCCATTACAAATTGCAGTTTGTTGCATGACATATGAACAGTTTTAGCACTATTGTTTTATTCACTATTGAAAAAATACTATATACTGTTTAATCACTATATACTGTTGCCTGTTTCCACATTTTTTATTAATTTTGCAATTCCAAGTCCGCACTCAACAATGTGGCCTCTTTCACCTGTGAATTTTTGTTCATTTTTATTTTGTGAATGTGCAACGTTAAGTAAGCACTTGTCTTCCAAACACTTGTTGTATATACAAAGAAACTGTTACTGAATTTACATTTGATGACATTAAAAATAAATTCAAAACATTAAACTTGTTGTGTGTATTTGCAAAGCCATTTAAGAACCTCTCCTTAAGAAAATGATTTTTTTAAGGTAAGTGATTAAAACAATTTTGAAATTTAGTCAACAAAATGTGATTATTTAAATGTAGCTAAAATAAATTGATTGCAACCACTTACCTTAAAATTTAGTAAATTCAATGAATATTTTTTCTTCAGAAACAATTAAATACATTTAAGAGGAAGTAGCATATTTAAATTGGGCTGAAATTACTCATTTTTTTAATACTAAGTTAACTAAATAAAATTATTTAAATCCAAATAAATGTGCTTGTTTAAATTTAGATCAAATCAATTGATTGCAACCACTTACCTTAAATTGAGTAAATTCAATGAATAATTTTTTCAGTGTATATTTAAAGTTTTAATTTAAAGTTTGTTTGAATTTTGAGTTTTTATAACATGCAGTAGAAGAATAATAAGGCAAAACAAATGTTTTGGTTAATAAAAAAGATTTTAAAATAAATACTTTTCTCTTTACTGTGGAAGTAAATAAGTAAATAAATAAGATAATAATAAATAAGAGGACATGTCAGACATAGGGGGGCCTTGCAAAATTGACCAGAGAAGGAGGGGGGCCCCGCAGTAAAAAAGGTGGGGAACCCCTGCTCTACTGAATCCACAGTTTATGCTACATTCAGTGGTTGTGATGTTTAGAGTTTTATGGGATCATTTGCACTAAAATTTCCCTAAATGTTTTATATGGTTATTTGATTTTTTTTATTGTATCTTATTTATTTGTTTTTATTGCACTTTAATTTGTAAAGTTGTTTCCTCAATTAAAAACAACCAGGTTGAGATTTATACCCCTTTTTATATCTTTTTTGAATAACACTAGAATCCCCCACCCACCCCTGCTGTTCAAAAAAAAAAAAAAAAAAAAAAAACTCAGTTTTACTCAGTAAAATTTTAAATGAGTTACTTTTTACTTTTACTTGAGTAGATTTTTTGACCAGTACTTTTACTTGTACTTAGGTAAAATTTCATTGAAGTAACAGTACTTTTACTTGAGTAGCATATTTTATTACTCTTTCCACCTCTGGCTTTTGGTTTGCATGGTAAAACATACTATAGCCTGAATTCCATGTCAGCATGTTACTTGCATTAGCTACCAAAGCAAGTGTTTACACATTTATGAGAAGCACATTGACATAGAAACTACCAGTCTTTGAACAGTAAGATTTTTAAAGAAGTCTCTTCTGCTCACCAAGCCTGTATTTATTTGATCCAAAAGTACA
Organism: Garra rufa; assembly: GCF_049309525.1. Lineage (NCBI taxonomy): Eukaryota > Metazoa > Chordata > Actinopteri > Cypriniformes > Cyprinidae > Garra > Garra rufa. The sequence goes on along the minus strand of NC_133378.1, from coordinate 22,939,693 downwards.
GCAAAAACAGTACAATTTTGAAATATTTTTTACTATTTTAAATAATTGTTTTCTATTTTAATATATTTAAATTTTTTTTTCAAAGCTACATTTTCAGCATCATGACTTCAGACTTCAGTGTCACATGATCCTTCAGAAATCATTCTAATATGCTGATTTGCTGTTCAAGAAACATTTTTATTATTATTGTCAATATTTAAAATAGTTGAGTAATTTTTTTTTCAGGATTCTTTGATGAATGGAAAGATCCAAAGATCAGCATTTATCTGAAATAAAAAGCGTTTGTAATATTATACACTATACCATTTAAAAGCTTGGAGTCAGTATAATTTTTTGGGGTAAGAAATTATAGAAATTAATACTTTTATTTAGCAAGGGTGCTTTAAATTGATCAAAAGTGATGATAAAGACATTTATAATAATGTTACAAAAGATTTCTATTTCTGATAAACACTGTTCTTCTGAACTTTCTATTTATCAAAGAAACCTGAAAAAACTACTCAGCTGTTTTCAACATAATAATAATAAGCAAATCAGAACATTAGAGTGATTTCTGAAGGATTGTGTGACTGGAGTAATGATGCAAAAAAATCAGCTTTGGAATCACAGAAATAAATTACACTTTAAAATATATTCAAATAGAAAACAGTTATCTTAAGTAGTACAAATATTTCAAAATGTTACTGTTTTTGCTATAATAAATGCAGGCTTGGTGAGCAGAAGAGACACATTTAAAAACTTTTGACTGGTAGTGCATGTGATGATGTGGATCATGCAATAACCTCCACTCCTTGTCAGAAATATATTAGTAAAACAGCTAAATAATTCTATTACTACAGAATATCAATATTACCATTGATTTTTATGAGTATGATCTCTGGATTACGATTCTTACACTTTTGTTATGTGGGACACAATGTTTTAGACCACTGGTTCTAAACCAGAGTGGCCCCAATAATTAAAACGATTACAATTTACTTATACAACACAAAAAATGAACATAACAACAATAATCTGATTTATTTTGTTAAAACAGAAGTAGAAGTATCATCTTTTATCATATACATGTAATAGCTTTTTTTGACAAAGGGTTGTAAAAAAGGTTGAGAACACCTTTTCTGACCCTATGCAAAAGATGGACCAGGGTCTTGTAGTTTAGCTACTTAAATATTGTTTTTACAGTATTTTAGTATCTTAAATAGTCATTTTACCTTGTGAAGGCACCACTGAACAACTCAAATTAAAATAAAAATTCTAGAACATGAAGTAGTCCTGTGTTCAAATGCATCAAATGCATGAATGTGCATCAAAAGACGATCAGAAGAGAAGATAAAGTCGTAATTTTAAATAAAGTCGTTGTTTTTGTTTTCGTCATACAAAAAGTGTTTTCGTAGCTTCTTAAAATTAAGGTTGAACCACTGATGTCACATGGACTATTTTATCGATGTCCTTACTACCTTTCTGGGCCTTGAATGTGTTAGTATCGTTGCTGTCTATGCAGGGTCAGAAAGCTCTTAGATATCATCAAAAATATCTTAATTTGTGTTTCGAAGGTCTTACAGTTTTGGAACGAGATAAGGGTGAGTAATTAATGAATTTTCTTTTTTGGGTGAACTGTCCCTTTAACGAACCTCCAAAGTAGACAAGCATGAATTTAATGATCTATTTCTCAAAGAAATACTGTAGCACTGTCTTTTGTTACACGCATATCTGAAAAGGAGATGCCATGCCATGCTTTGTTGAAAAACTGTCACTTGACCTGGGCGTTTCTATTTACAAGGGATTGAAAAGTCAGTCGATGAATAGTTGCAGCTGAAACAGCAGTACAATTAGAGAAGAAACGCCACTGTATTAGCCACTGCTAAGTAGTCCAAACAGATCCCAATCTTAATCCCAGAAACGGATTTATTGGGCTTAATCCTGTTGATGAAAACAGAATCCCACCCGCGTTCAGACAGCCCACCGCCCCAGGTGCAGTAAACTCACAAGACAAGGCCTTTCTCCCTCTGTCTCAGTAATGCTCTGATGAATTGATAGGACCTCGCTGGGCAGCGTGCCCGGTCTGTGGTTGGTTAATTGGTGGGGGGAATGTTTTCCCACAGAAGCCAGAATCAAATGTAGAAAGGTCATGAATAATTAAAAGACTGAATGCAAAGTGGGTTTTGTTTGTCTGAATGTCAAGCAAACTTCTCACTTCAGAAAGTCTTAAATAACATTCCTTCTGTGAAAGAAAAGGGACTTCAAGTGCTACTGACTTGTTATTTGATACATAGCCTTTGGTTCTCATTTAGTTTATTTTAAATATCGCATGTAAGACAATGATAAACCTTCTACAGGTTGTCCTCTGATTCTCTATGGAGTTCTGACACTTGTGAAGGAAGGAAGAGCAGAAGGCACGAGACACCGCTTAGATCTGTGTAGATAATGGGATAAAGAGAGATCTGTTATCTTAATATCATAATGACTTGATGGCACTTGGCAAATTGGCCAGATTAGTTAATCCTACTGTCTACATTTATAATCTTGATGTCTCTAAACATGACCCCGGACCCCATTTGCCATTCAGCCTTGGGCTGGACAGGAGCCAACATGAGCAATTTTGTACAAATGACACGCATGTTATTTGCTCAGTATGAAATCATTGTATAATATGTTAGTTCTTATATTTATGCATTTGTCAGATGCTATCCAAAGCAACTTGCATTACATTCAAAGTTGACATTTAATTGTTTTGGGAATCGAACCCATAACCTTGCTCTGCTGTTTGAGCTACAATTACAATTCATGATCTGGTTTCTTAGTGTCTTTTTCTATACATACGTCCTTGTATAATATGCTTTAAGCACTATGCTGAAGGGACGTGTCAGACCGCACAGATCACAGCTGTGTCAAATGACCAAAATGTGAATGTGTTCTGACTGTGACATTAATACCTTAAGTGGCATTCGCCATGACTTGTTTCTAAGCGGTGGGAAAGAACACCTGACATATATACGCATGATATCACAGCAGAAAGCTGGCAACAGACAGAATCATATGACCTCTAGTTTGAGAGTCCTCCACTGTGTCAGCTGATGGAATCTTTTTTACTGCAGGCAATACAATCCTTTGCCTTCCTCACTAAGCCTGTGCCAAAACATAGCTGCCAAATGGTATGTCAATGAGAGTTGAAATAAAAGGCTACAATATACCTACAGTTTATATATTATATAAATGATAAATTTCTAAGATATATTATAAATTATTATATTTGTACTGTGCAGTCTATATAATGTATGTGTTTTGTCTGATGTTTTTTTGGTACAAATTTCTTAATTTCTTTTTTTTTTTTTTACTGTAAGGGGTTCAAAGCTAATGTTCTGTAAAACAAAGAAAAATAATTTTTAAACAAAAAAGAAAAAGAAAAATACAGTAAAAACAGTAATATTTAGAAAAAAAAATAGTATATTTTAAAATGTAATTTTTTTTCCAGTAATGGCAAAGTTGAACTTTTAACAACTATTACAATAACACTACACTCTAAAAATACTGGGTTAAAAACAACCCAACTTTGGTTATTTGGCAACCCAGCGCTGGGTAAATATTGGACAGAACACATGCTGGGTTATTTTGACTTAAATGTTTTTACCCAACATGCTGGGTTGTTTTATTTAAGTCAATTATTGTTTAAAAATGATTATATTACAGTACTGGTTTAAAATGGGTGGGAAATTAAAAACCACAATTATAAAGCCAACAGCAATAATCAAAAGATGAACATTTATCATTAAGCAAGAGCACCGATGGACAAAAAGTTAATTGGAAAAGACAAATTGAATTTATTTAGGTGAATACAGCATAGTTTACAATATTACATACCATTCAATTCGTTTAACAAGCATTTTAGAGATAAAAAAATTTAGATTTAAAAGTAGCATTTTAAGTGTATTCAATTGTTCTCTATAATCACTTTTCACAGAAATAGTGCCGAAAAGTCTCATGCCGAAATCTGAGTTGGTGATGGGCTGCTATTCGCCAGGGTAACCATAAACCTCAGACCGCCACCTTGCGTTTCACTCGTAGCTGAAAGATGCTGTGACTGACTCCATAAAATGTTACAAATAACCCAATAAAATGACCCAACAAGCTAAACCCAGCATTTGGGTTAAAAAAAGAACCCAGCATTTTTAGAGTGTAATAAGGCACTAATTCAACCTAAAGCCACCACACCTCTCATTAACTTTTTTCACTAGTTTGAAATTTATATATTAGGTTTTTTCATGGCCAGTCATTCTTCTGGTAGATTCTGACTTCTGCAGTGCTGAAAACCATAATAATATACAGTGAGGAAATTTTTTTATCCCCTGCTAATTTTGTACGTTTGCCTACTGACAAGGAAATGATCAGTCTGTAATTTTAATGGAAGGTTTATTTGAACAGTGAGAGACAGAATAACAACAAAGAAATCCAGAAAAATGCATTTCACACCTCAGGAGGGATTTTGTCCCACTCCTTTTTGCAGATCCTCTCCAAGTCATTAATGTTTCAAGGCTGACGTTTGGCACCTCGAACCTTAAACTCCCTCCTCAGATTTTTCTATAGGATTAAGGTCTGGAGGCTGGCTAGGCCACTCCAGCAACTTAATGTGCTTCTTTTTGAGCCATTCTGTCGTTGTTTTGGCCGTATGTTTTGGGATATACCCATCCAAGAGCTGGCTTCAATGTCCTGGACCTGACAGTACATGGCCCCATCCAACGACCCTTTGATGCAGTATAGTTGTCCTGTCCTCTTAGCAGAAAAACACCCCCAAAGCATAATGTTTCCACCTCCATGTTTGATGGTGGGGATAGTGTTCTTGAGATCATAAGCAGCATTCCTCCTCCTCCAAACAGGACGAGTTGAGTTGATGCCAAAGGGCTCAAGTTTTTTATTTTTGTTTTTTGTTTTGTTTTGGTGACTATGGTGCAAGCTGCCTTTAGATCATTGACAAGATCCCCCCGTGTAGTTCTGGGCTGATTCCTCATCGTTCTCATGATCCTTGAAACTCCACAAGGTGAGATCTTGCATGGAGCCCCAGACCAAGGAAGACTGACCGTTATTTTGTGTTTCTTCCATTTGCAAATAATCGTACCAACTGTTGTCACCTTCTCACCAAGCTGCTTGCCGAAGGTCTTGTAGCCCATTCCAGCCTTGTGTAGGTCTACAATCTTGTCCCTGACATCCTTGGACAACTCTTTGGTCTTGGCAATGGTGGAGAGTTTGGAATCTGATTGATTGATTGCTTCTGTGGACAGGTGTCTTTTATACAGGTAACAAACTGTGATTAGGAGCACTTCCTTTAAGAGAGAGCTCCAGGTTTGTGACCTGTATAAAAGACACTTGGGAGTTAGAAATCTTGCTGATTGATAGGGGATCAAATACAGCCATGGCCTAATGGTTAGAGAGTTGGACTTGTAACCCAAAGGTTGCAGGTTCGAGTCTCAGGTCCGGCAGGGATTGTAGGTGGGGGGAGTGAATGTACAGCACTCTCTCCACCCTCAATACCACGACTGAGGTGAGTCCCTTGAGCAAGGCACCGATCCCCAACTGCTTCCCGGGCGCCGCAGCAATGGCTGCCCACTGCTCCGGGTGTGTGTTCACGGTGTGTGTGTGTGTTCACTACTGTGTGTGTGCACTTGGATGGGTTAAATGCAGAGCACAAATTCCTAGTATGGGTCACCATACTTGGCCTCACTTCACCTCCTTTCCTTTCCTTATTTCACTCATTAAAATGCAAATCAATTGATACATTTTTTGAAATGCATTTTCTGTTAATATTCTGTCTCTTACTGTAAAAATAAACCTACCATGTCGGCGCCGAAATCCTTGTGGGCACGGGCGTCCTGTGTTCGAATCCCGACTCGAGGACCTTTCCTGATCCCGCCCCCCATCTCTCTCCCTCTTCGCTTCCTGTCATGTCTGATCTGTCCTATCGTAATAAAGGCAAAAATACCAAAAAAAAAAAATCTTAAAAAAAAAAATAATAATAAAAAAATAAACCTACCATTAAAATTATAGACTGATCATTTCTTTGTCAGTAGGCAAATGTACAAAATCATCTGGGGATCAAATAATTTTTTTTCCATACTGTATACTTGCAGATTATGTAACAGCCTTGCCAACCAAGTAGCTATGGTGTTCACTTTGTACGCATTTGTTTGGGGGACTGGTGGAAGGTGTCAGAGAGTGAGAGAGAAAGTGCTGCATGTATTACGTGATGTGTAACACGTTCTATTTATAACAAATCATAGGGCCTGTGGTGTACCACTCTTACTCAGAAGGACACACTTCAAAGGGCATTCACTATGCCTCAGGCTACTGAAGTGGTCTGACAGGCTGACTGCTCTGGGACTTTTGCACTTTTACACCACTGAACAGGTACTGTACAGATTTCTGCTGTGAGTTTAATATTAGTGTAAAATTGCACCTTGTATCTGAAAAAAATGTATTTAAGTATGTTGTATCTCAAATTGTGGCTGCAACATGTGTAGTCCTAGTTTAACAGAAGATATATGTATATAAATATATATATATATATATATATATATATATATATATATATACTACAAAACCAGTCAATATGAGTAAATGTTTTTAAATTTAGATTTATACATAATCTAAAAGCTGAATAAATAAGCTTACCATTGATGTATGTTTTGGTTTGTTAGGATAGGACACTATTTGGCCGAGATACAACTATTTGAAATTCCGTAATCTGAGGGTGCAAAAAAATTACAATTTTAAGAAAATTGCCTGTGAAGTTGTCCAAATGAAGTTCTTAGCAATGCATATTAGTACTCACAAATTACGTTTTGATATATTTACAGTAGAAAATTTACAAAATATCTTCATGTAACATGATCTTTACTTAATTTCCTAATGTTTTTTGGCATAAAACAAAAATTTATCATTTTGACCCATACAATGTATTTTGGCTATTTCTACAAATATACCCATGCCACATAAGACTGGTCACATATAAATTCTACCTGTCAGCTGATACTGGTTTTGCCATTTTTATGATGGCAATAAAAGTATCCACATTTCTGCATGTTCCTACAATTGTTGTAATTCATTTATGTCATTCAGTGATTAATTCATGTTTCATTTGTAGATTCAGAGCCACTTGTGTATCATCCATTTACGATGGACGACTTTGATTACAGTGTGCACATCTCCGACCAAGACTGGGACTCTTTTTTTCAGGAGTGCGAGGGTTGTGACCTGCTGTCTCCAGTGCTTGCCAGCCGAGAGGACTCGGGAATGAGTGACATTGATGAGATGGGCTGCCTCTTTCGAAGCAGGAACCCTACTGTGGGCACAGCATCCACAGACCCTGATCCAGACCTTCAGATTGATGGCCCTCCAGACTGTGAGGGTTCACCTGTCTGTAATTACCTCAGCAAGTATGGAATACGTAGTCCGGAGCAGGTTCTCTCTGGCAGTGAGGAAGACTTGCACCTTCAGACTGTTAATCTATTTTTTGAGCAGTTAAAAAGTGTCACAGAAAACCAACAGCCTTTGGAACAAAGCCACGTTGTCATTCATGAAAGTGAGAAGACGGGCCATCTGGAGGGTTTGATTGATAAGCAGGATATTCTGTCTGTAGATACTGGTCCATCTGTCCGAAATAAGCCCAGTCTTAGAGAAGAAATCACTAAACGGGGTGTGGCTCATACCTGGGGCGATAAAGCCTCAGAAAAAGCTTTAAAGATCACATCCGCTAATGCACAAGAACATGCATCAAAGTCTGACACAGAGCTAGTCATTGGAAGAAAGCCATTGACAACACCCCTAATTACAGTAAGAATGAAGCAAGAGCAACAGGGAAGATATAACGGCCTCAGCAAAGATCTACAGCTGACACCTGAAACAAAGCCACCTGACAAAGAGAAAATTGTAGTGGTTATTAAAAAAGACATGACTGACCCATATCCAGCAAGACAAAACCTTGCTCAACTGGGTGCCGTAAGTAGTTCTGGCTCGAAAGAGTCACCAATCGGTCAGATCCCAGTGTCACCGTCCAGGAGAAAGAGGAGGAAGAAGAAGAGAATGAGTGTTGAACCAGCAGAGCTTGGACATGAGGCTCAGATCCACTACCATCAAAGTGAATCAGAGGAAGAGAGATTTATTCAGAGGGAAGAGATGAACAACCTTCCTTCAAATGTCTGGAAGACAGAGCACCTATCACTTCAAAGAATTAAAACACCTTCTATTGCGCATAATACAGGTCATTTACAGCTTAGAAACACATTTGACTTGGAAACTTCATCTGATTTTAAGTTTTCAAAAAGCTTGTCTTTTATCAGTGATTTAGGCACCACACGTCCAAGGCCAGAAGTTGAAAACATAAGTTTTAATACTATTTCCAAAAGCATGCATGATACGTCCCTTGTAAGCAATGGACAATTGAAAGCAAAGATTAGTGAGCTGTCATTATTACCCCAGACAGATAAAGTTCTGGATGTAAAAGAAAGTGGAATAAATATAACCAAATCCCTTCAGTTTGATCCTGCCGTACGCTTAAGAGAGAGCAGGACCGGTAATGGAGAGACCTTATCAGCACCTCTAAGTGATAATTCTGATGCAGGATGTCAGAGGAAATCCTTATTATCTCCTAGCGTTTCCAGTGCTGTTGATTCAACTGAGCCTCCTTCCTCTACAGTCTCTTTTAAATTGACTGAGCACAAAGATTTATCCTGTTTAGGAAATGAGACTGACTGTTCTCCATTAAAAAATGAACAGACAGTTCCAAGCAGCTGTAATATAGTAGAGATTTCAGCCTCCAAAGATAGCAGTTTGTCTTTAACTGACAACACTAATAGAGCAGAATGTTGTTCGGAGGGAAACAGTCCAGAAACCTTTACTTCTTCACAGGAAGCTTCTCAAAAACAGAAAGCATGTATTAATGAGAACATTTCAGAATCTCAAATCACCAAAGAAAGCAGTTTGTCTTTAACTGACAACATTGATGGAGCTGAATCTTGTTCAGATGGAAGAGGTCCAGAAACCTTAACTTGTTCACAGGAAACTTCTCAAAAACAGAAAGCATGTATTCATGAGAACATTTCTGAATCTCAGATCAACAAAGAAAGCAGCTTAAATTTAATTGACAACATTGATAGAGCAGAATCTTGTTGGGATGGAAAAGGTCCAGAAACCTTAATTTGTTCACAGGAAGCTTCTCAAAAACATAAAGTGTGTATTCATGAGAACATTTCTGAATCTCAAATCACCAAAGAAAGCAGCTTGTCTTTAACTGACAACATTGATAGAGCTGAATCTTGTTCAGATGGAAGAGGTCCAGAAACCTTAACTTGTTCACAGGAAGCTTCTCAAAAACAGAAAGCATGTATTAATAAGAACATTTCAGAATCTCAAATCACCAAAGAAAGCAGCTTTTCTTTAACTGACAACATTGATGGAGCTGAATCTTTTTCGGAGGGAAACAGACCAGAAACCTTTACTTGCTCACAGGAAGCTTCTCAAAATCAGAAAGCATGTGTTCATGAGAAAATTTCGGAATCTCAAATAACCAAAGGAAGCAGCTTGTTTTTAATTGACAACATTGAAAGAGCAGAATTTAGTTGGGATGAAAAAGCTCCCGAGACCTTAACTTGTTCACAGGAAGCTTCTCAGAAACAAAACGCATGTATTCAAGAGAACATTTCAGAATCTCAAAGCTGTTTGACCTCTCAAACCATTGAAATAAACAGAAATATACCTGTAAATGAGTCAGATGCAAAGACTGAGAGTCATATGTCTGATGATATTGTTCATGGAACAGATGAAAATCATATCCAAACTAGAAACAAGACTAGTGAGGTGTTAATTGTAAATGCCTCACCCATAAAGACAGGAAATTCGGATGAAACAGACGATACAAGAGACATTAGTGATAATGAAGTTGCTCTTTCAACTAGTGAACAGCTATTTTGTGGCAAGTCCATCAGATCTAGTAAAGACATAGATGGTCCTACAGAAGAAATGCTCAGTGAAGATCCCACTCAAGATGTTTCAGAGTTGCCTCAAAATATGCTGGCTGAAATGGAGGACTCTACTTCCAGTGAGTTAAAAAGTGAAGCCAAAGATCTGGAGAGTATTTCTCTTGATGCTTCAAATCAACTTCCAGTTCCTGTGTTTGCTATCTCCTCCTTCTGGAATGAAATGGAAAAGCTAACCATCAATGACATTTTACGTCTGAGGATGATCAGTAACGCCCAGCACCCCAGCATTTTGACCCAGCCTGAGGATGGTAGCATAGTAGACACAACAGATGCAGCAGACTCTGGCTACTTTACACAACCTGATGACTCAAAGCCAGACCGCTTAAGTGGAGACATGTCATACATATCTGATCTGGATGAAGACCTCGCACAGCTTCAAACCCCATTTCCTTCTAAGCAAGAGGACGAGTTGAGTGAGTGGGCGAGTTCGAGTCGAGTTCCTAGCTCTTGTGGTGTGATGTGGGAGAATGATCCAGATCCAGTGGTTGTGGGTGACGAAATGGTGCACATAAGTTCTGAAACCGCTCTTCCTGAGCATCTCTACACGGCTAATGCTCAGCAGTGCTTTAGAAGAATGTGTAAGAACATGTCTGTGCAGAACCTGCAAGCTCTAGATAGCTCTAGAAATGCCTCCATGCATTCAATCCATTCAGAGGTCGGAGATGACTTTATGGATCCTTTCTACCATGTGAACACTTCAGGCTCAAAGATCTTTTCTGATGATGAAGAAGAAATCGAGAGCAGTGGTGTAACCTTTTCTGAAATTATCCAGTTTTTCTTTGGCGAGGATGAGCCTGAACGTTGTGCATCTCGTGCAGACAGTGTAGCTGCCTCATACCTTGATGAAACGGGCACCTCTTTGCCTGAGACGTATGACCATTTCTTCTCTGAGTTTGATGCAATTGTGGAAGAGTCAGGTGGTGATAAAATGGTTCCCATATTTTCCTGCTCCCGCTCAGCTAACAGAAACATTCAGTTCCCAGAGGCATATGACTATTTCTTCCCTGACTCCCCTGGGAATTCAGATGAAGATGATGAGAATGACAACGCCGTGGTCAAGGTAGTGACACGGTATGACTATAAGTCTCCCAACCATGATACTGTTGACATGTACGAGCACTTCTTCTCTGAAGATGAGAGCGACTTCCTCTGGACGAGCCCTGTTTCGCTTAGAAAAGTTCGACGCACAGGTTTTACCGTACCTGAAGAGAAGACATGTTCTGGAGAACTTGTTCCTGTGAAGGCATTTCACAAAGGAATCATTCAGCCTATTAATGCTATGAGCCCTGATGGGAGCCCCTTCCCAGATCCCTTGCTCTTCAACCTGGAGAATCGCATCTTCCAGCAGCTGGCTGAACAACAGAAGAAGTGTGTGGAGATGCAAACAGTTGTCGCTGATCCAAGTAAGAACTTCTACCACACATTATTCTGCACAACTGCAAACTACACACTAACACTTTCCTAAAGGGTTTATTTGTTCACTTTAAACCTAAACATAAAATAAGAAAATACATTGGCATCTCTAAATATTCTGGAAGTGATTTGGTAACACTTTACAATAAATTGTCATTTGTTAACATTAGTTAATGTGATAATTAACATGAACTAACAATGAACAATACATTTATTACACTACTTATTAATCTTTGTTAATGTTAGTTCATTGTTTGTTTGTGTTAGTTCACAGTGCAATTAACTAATGTTAACAAACAAAACTTGTGATTTTAATAATGCATCAGTGAATGTTGAAATTGACATTAACTATATAAATGCTGCGTATTGTTAATTCTTAATTCATGTTAACTAATTTACCTAATTGTAAAGTGTTACCAATAATTTTGATGTTAGTCAACTCTCACCTCTTTTCTGTCAGTAGCTGCTGACTAAGAGTATCTAGTCACATGTAGAGCCATGCCCAGGCCCATGGAATGGTACTACGTGCGAATTAGTCTTCAGTCCTGCTGGGCAGCTTCTCAAATCTGCCGTGTGCCAGAATTTAGGAACATGATTCACTTTAAAGTTCATGTAAAAATAGAGGAAATTCCAGGAACATCTGGACACTTAACCGTCATCACTTCATCAATCACTTATCATTTGGGATTCAGTCTTATTAGTTTTATTAGTATTAGTTATTAGTCTTATTAGCTTATTAGTCAGTATAAATTTACTACCTGCCTGCTGAAATATTATTATATTTGTTTACTTTTGAGTATGTATTGTAATTTAACATGTTTTTGTTAATACTTTTATTGATAAATAATAATTAGTACTCAGCAAGGATACATAGATTGATCAAGAATGTCAGTAAAGACTACATTGTTACAGATAAAATTTTGTTTCAAATAACTGTTTTTAATCTTTCTATTCATCAGAGAATTCAAAGTTTACACAAAAATATTAAGCAGCACAGCTGTTTTCAGTACTGATGATAATAATAATGATTCTTGAGCAGCAAATCAGCATATTAGACTGATTTCTGAAGGATCACTTATCACTGAAGTCTGGAGTAATGATGCTGAAAATGTAGTTTTGCATTTTACATTTTGCAATATTTGAATGTATTATTATTTTAATATTTCGCAATATAACTGTTTTTGCTGTATTTTTGATTAAAGAAATCTTATTGACACCAAACTTTTAAATAGTAGTGTATATCTCAGAAAGAGTTGGTTTTGTTCTTATTATGATTATGATAAAAAAATAAATAAATTTAAAAAGCCTTTTATGAAGCCTGTCTGTTTTTGAATACATTATTGAGTACATTTATTTATTTGGTTGGTTGTTTATTTATTTAGTCATTTTTTTATTTTTGTTGATCATTAAATAAAGCTGCACATTTGTTCTGATTTCCGTGCTTCTTTTCTAGGATTGGATGCTCCGTTCTTGCCTCTGAGACAGGCAGACATGTGCTTGGTTTGTATTGCTTTTGCCTCGTGGGTGCTAAAATCAACTGGTTCAGGAGGAGGAGACACCTGGAAAGCTGGTATGTATCTTTTTTTCTTTCCTGAATATACAGCTGAGATCAAAAGTATACATACGCCTTGCAGAATCTGCAAAATGTTAATTATTTTAGCAAAATAAGATGTTATTTTTATGTAGTGCTGACCTGAATAAGATATTTCACATAAAAGGCGTTTACATATAATTCACAAGAGAAAGTAGTAATTCAAAAGTTTACATACACTTGATTCTTAATACTGTTTTGTTACCTGAATGATTCACAGCTTTTTTTGTGTAGTGATAGTTGTTCATGAGTCCCTTGTTTGTCCTGAACAATGAAACTGCCTGCTGTTCTTCAGAAAAATCCTTCAGGTCCCACAAATTCTTTGTTTGTTTTTTTGTGTATTTGAACCTTTTCCAGCAATGACTGTATGGTTTTAAGATCCATCTTTTCACACTGAGGACAACTCAGGAGCTCATATGCAACTATTTCAGAAGGATCAAACACTCACTGATGCTTCAGACAGGAAACACGACGCATTAAGAACCGGGGGGTGAAAACTTTTTGAAACCAGGGTAAATTTAACTGCTTTTGTGTTCTGGGAAACAAGAATCTTCTGTAGCTTCTGAAGGGCAGTACTAAATGGAAATAAAATATGATATTTAGGGAAAATGAGAAAAATGTACACATCTTTATTCTGTTCAAAAGTTTTCATCCCCAGGCTCTTAATGCGTTGTGTTTCCTTTTGGAGCATTAGTGAGCGTTTGAACCTTCTGTAATAGTTGCATATGAGTCCCTCAGTCCCTTAGTATGAAAAGATGGATCTCAATATCATACAGTCAATGTTGAAAAGGGTTCAAATACTCAGAAATGCTGAAAAACATTTGTGGGATCTGAATGATTTTTCTGAAGAACAGCGGGCAGTTTAACAGTTCAGGACAAATAGGGGACTCATAAACAACAGTATTAAGAATCAACTGTATGGACATTTTTATAAATTCAACTATTATTTTCTCTTGTGGACTATATGTAAACATCTTTTATGTGAAATATCGTGTCTAAATCAAAAAAAAAAACATGGCTCTTATTTTGGTAAAATTTTGCAGATTCTTGTAAGGTGTATGTAAACTTTTGACCTCACCTGTACTTATGGTTACTTTTAAATAAAGTGAGTCATTGATTTAATCATTTATTTGGCAGTATTTACATAGAATTGTATGCGTTTTACAGAGAAAATAAGTTTGTCTCTCATGAATTCAATATTATTGATTTCCTAATGTATAAAAATTTTTGCCCACATGCTTTCAATTAACTTAACGTGCGTTTGTTAACATAAAATTATTGAGAAGCATATGATAAATTACAAATGTCTTCTGCTTTTAATAATAAGAACTCTGTCTTTAAGTGATAGATCTCTTTGCAACAAATGATTTAATACCTCAAGGATATCTTTTTAATAATCAGGACAAATTTGGAGAGGCACCTAGTTTATCATCTTTAATTATTTTAACAATTATTTTAATTATTTTATTAACAAATTTGATTTAGTATTACAATTAATAGTAATCCATAATGACATATATCTGTGTTTTTGTTTTTTCAGCTCTTCTCGCGAATGTCAGTGCACTCTCTGCCATACGATATCTTCGCAGACACAAGAGGGAGGAGGTCTCTGGAAAAACTCCTTTGCGTCAGATAGAGCCAGCATAACTCCGTAGCACAGCCCCCAGATCTGATTTCAGTCACATCTCCCTTTTTCCATGTAGTCCAAAAGGGTGATGGCGTATGTCAAACGTGTGCATGCACGACCTTTTTCCATCATTCTCAGTACATATTATTATGATTAACATCCGGATGTGTGTTTAGAGCTGAAGAACTCAGTTGATATACAATAGATGTAGCAAAAACTGTGACTTCAGGCCAGTGGCATTTCAATAATCTGTATATCCGGATTGAAATAAGCAATGTAGTTTGTTTATGAAATGACCAAAGCCCTTTATCTGATTCTGTTCACAGTGAATGCTGTTGTGCGTTGTGAGGAGAGCAGCGGTATGTTGATTAATATTTGGTAATGAGATGCTTATGGAGGTGTTATGATGAAGATGGACATATGTGTCTGAATAAGTGTACTTGTGGAGAGATTGTAATGGAATAGCTAATGTCTATGTACAAATAGACAGATTATGATACTATTGGGATACAGGGATTTTTGCTGGGCCAAATTCTTTTGGTGTATTTATAGACCATCGAAATATTAAACCATATATACCCATTTGATGTCACTTCAGATCTGAAAATCAGTATTTGATTTGTTCAGATTTCAATCATATGGTGCTCCCTGTTTTAATTATCATGTAGGATAAATAAATGTTATATTTATTTGAAAGCATTTAAATGAGGTTAAAGTGTGTTTTATTTGTCAGTACACCTGTATGATAATAGTAATGCTTATTTTGGCCACTAGAGGGGACTAAACAGCCAACCGTACTATGGTAAGAAACCTAAACAATTTTTTACATTTGTTAGAATTGAAGGGAACTAACATTAGTTTTTTTATGGAAATAGAAACTGAGAGTTCTAACAGTTTTGGAGAAAGTTAAGAAAAATGTTTTGAATGTTTTGTACAGTATTTTTTTTTTTTTTTTTTTTTTTAAAGAAGTTCACCAAGCCTGCATTTATTTGATTCAAAGTACAGCAAAAACAGCAAAAGTTTGAAATATTTTTTACTATTTAAATTAACTGTTTTCAATTTGAATATATTTCAAAATGTAATTTATTTTTGTGATCAAAGCTACATTTTCAGCATCATTCCTCCAGTCTTCACTGTCAAATGATCCTTCAGAAATCATTCTAATATGCTGATTTGCTGTTGAATCAACATTTTCTGAAAAAAAAATGTTGTTAATTATAGAAATGAATACTTCTATTTAGCAAGGATGCTTTAAATTGATCAAAAGTGATGATTAAGACATTTATAATGTTACAAAGGATTTATAAGTTCTTTCTATTCATCAAGAAAAAATCTACTTACCTGTTTTCAACATAATAATAATAGTAATAATAATAATAATAATAAAGTATAAAAAAATATATAGTTTTTTTGAGAAGCAAATCAGAATATTAGAATGATTTCTGAAGGATCATCTGACTGGAGTAATTATGCTAAAAATTCAGCTTTGAAATCAGGAATAAATTACATTTTAAAATATATTCGAATAGAAAACAGTTATTTTAAATAGTAAAAATATTTCACAATTTTACTGTTTTTGCTGTACTTTGTATCAAATAAATGCAGGCAAAAAAAAATCTTACTGTTCAAAAACCTTTGACTAATATAATTCTTTTGCGACGTTTAACGTGTACTTCTAAATCTCACCAGCAGATGGCAACAGAAGACTGAGGTAAAGGTTACGCGGACAAAAACTCGTTCATCGTTCATAATTCAAATTTCATAATTTCCAACCCTGTTGAAGGTTCAATCTCTCAACAGCATTTTTAACAGCATTTAAAACAGCATTGAACGGTAAGATGACCCACACTCCTAACTTTTTTCTCTTGATCATAGATGGTACAAAATATCGCCCCAACACTAATGAATGGTTGCGCTATTTTTAATTTTGTCATTTCATCTCAATATCAACATCTGTAAGATTCAGTCAGTTGAAACAGTTTTGATGTTAGGCTAATTGCTCTAATTTTGTGTCTTGGAAAACTACTATAACTCTTACCCCACAACATTGTTAGTTCATTTTAGTTTACAGGGCATTAACTAATGTTAACAAACACAACTTGTGATTTTAATAATGCATTAGTAAATGCTGAAATTAACATTGAAGGAGTAGTTCACTTTCAGAACAAAAAATTACAGATAATTCACTCACCCACTTGTCATCCAAAATGTCATCTTTCTTTCTTCAGTCGTAAGGAAATTATGTTTTTGAGTAAAACATTTCAGGATTTCTCTCCATATAATGGACTTCTATGGTGCCCCCGAGTTTGAACTTCCAAAATGCAGTTTCAAAGGGCTCTAAACGATCCCAGCCAAGGGAAGAAGAGTCTTATCTAGCTAAATTTTCTAAAAAAAAAAAAAAAAAAATATTACAATTTATCTACTTTTTAACCTCAAACGCTCGTCTTGTCTAGCTCGGCAAGATGTTCATTTGAGATTAAAAAGTATAAAAGTTGTAAATATTTTTATAAAATAACAAATCGTTTCGCTAGATAAGACCCTTCTTCCTTGGCTGGGATCATTTAGAGCTCTTTGAAGCTGCATGTAAACTGCATTTTGGAAGTTCAAACTCGGGGGCACCATAGAAGTCCATTACATGGAGAGAAATCCTGAAATGTTTTAATCCAAAAACACAATTTCTTTACGAATTAAGAAAGACATGAACAAATGTTGTAGAAGTATTGTTCATTCTTAGTTCATGTTAACTAATTAATGTATTGTAAAGTGTTTCCCTATTTATTTCCTATAACTCATCCTGCAACATGCTAAACTTCTATCTAAAGATTACAAATTAATAGTAAATCCACATTGTTTAGAGTAGAGAATAAAGGTGTTTCAAGAACTTGTTTTGTTTAAAAAAAAAATCAATAGTTACTGTTTTATCACTGCGTTTATTTGTCACAAACAATTCAGAAACAGTACAGACTTATTTCTTTTTAAATGAATAGCTTTGACCTCCACAGGACCAAAAGGATTTTTTTTTAACAAAAGGTAGAAGGCCATAATGAAAGATGTATAAATAAAATAAAAATAACAATAATCAATAATCAATAATAATAAAAATGTAAAACTTAAATAGAAAAAATAACATATTTACATTCAGTATGTATAAAAAAAAATATGCATACAATCACAATTTCCAGCAGTTTGTAGGATTTACAAACTAAACTTAATTCAAAAACTCCCAAATGCTACCTTTAAGTATTTTCTCATATTCATATATACATAAATGCATCAATCACTGTAAAACACGTCTTTGTACCACATTCATACAGCAGTTTGAAACCACAAAATGAAAGGACATTACATGTGCAAAATATGTCATAAACAAACTGTGAATATTCAGATACTCGGGCATGCCGGTCCTCGGTGAAAACATGCCCAGTGTGCATGTGTGGTTTTGATTAGTCTGCTATGTGTGCAAGTCCGGACGGGCATAAGCCCATTGTTCTCTTTTATGACCATCTCTGATGTGTTGTCATAGCGGCCAGGCCTTGAGCTCCATAGTAAGCCGGTGTCCGGTGTGGTGAAGTTCCAGGCAGCGGCTGAATCATCCCATTATCCGGGTCAAACTCCCATATGTTATCATAGTCCATTTCCTGGTCATCTGGATCCACCGGCTGAAGGTAAGAGTCATCTGTTAAAAGTAAAAGATGATGATTAATGTCTTCAAATACTTGAAATATTTAGTTTTTCTACTAAATGTTGACTTATGGAATGAACTTAAACTGTGTGTTCCGATACTTGAATTCAATATGTAAAAATCTATTATTTAAATCAAAATCCACACAGCATGGTTCAAGAACTTAGTAAAGTGAGCCATCTAAATACTTCATGCCCTAATTTAAGATCTAGCATATCGTTTCTTGTGTTCTTTTCCACAGAGAGGCTCTAAATGTCTTGCAGGATCTCCCACTTGTGAGCTTTAAATCACCCTCAGCGGTAATTCTGTCCTTTCGGTGGTCTTTCCTTCATGTGCCACCTGCAGTGCTGTCATTTAAAATACCCTGGGCCTGATCCACATTACACACACAAACATACACACACATGCCCCTTCATCTGCACTCTTGTTTCCATTGCCATGTCCTGCTTGGGCAACCACACCCCATCAAACTCTATGTGTGTGTGTGTGTGTGTGTGTGTGTGTGTGTGTGTGTGCTGGAGAAGGTCATTCTAAAACCATCGTATTAGCTGTGCCGTGAGACTCTGGTTTATGCACGTGTCACCGTGGATTATTTCCACCTTGTGGTGTTGTGTTTAAACCTGACAAGTGAGTGTGTATACGTGTGGCCTAATTAGACGTTTAAGCTATTCAATTAAACTATTTGTTTTGTTTGATTAGTTTAAAATATGCTTATGATCTAGGTCAACATTTCACACTCTAAACAAAACTTGTGGCCACAAAACTGGTTGTGCAGCTTGCTGTGTATCTTGCGTATCTGTTTCTCTATCTACATCCGTGAAACGTGCGTAACATCGTGCCATTGTGGTGCTGTAACTTCCTCCTATCTTTAGCATGTCAAAAATTCTCACCTGGCGAGTAACTGTAAGATATCTGCTGCGTCTCCATGACAGCGTGACCTGAGAAACCTCTCTGTAAAAAAAAAAAAACAGGAGAACAGGAGTTAAGTTTAACATACCGTTTTAAAGCTACATACTTATACAGTCCAACCAAAATTTATTCAGACACCTTCTCACGTTATCAGTTTATTCGCTATAGTATAGAAAATGGTAATAAAATATGACTAGAACTGAGAGTTAAACTGTGTCAGAACAAATTCATCTTGATAATTACAAATGAATTACAGTTAAACCAAAATTTATTCAGACACCTTTAACATTTCTCACATTATCACAGTTTATTCGCTATAGTTTAGATTAGAAAATGGTAATAAAATATGACAAGAACTCATAAGTTAAACTGTGTCAAAACAAATTCACCTTGATAATGTCAGATAACTGATAGAAAGGTATGTAAGAACACATAGTCAGGTCAAAGTGTCAAATCTAATTTTTGGTGCCAAATTTTTATTAATTTTATTGGTAGTCCACTGTATGAAGACTTTTTGGGTATAATATGTCCTCACTGAATTAATAAAATATCAAAAATTAAATCTAATGTCTGTATCATTTTTGGTTTGACTGTAGTTCTATCCATCTTAATTATTTTTGTCCTATTAATTCATTAAAATACATACAATATTTATATACATCTTAATACTTTTAGTACAATGTTTTTATATATAATTTTTTTTTTCAGCAAGTATGCACTAAATTGATCAAAAGAGACAGTAAAGACATTTATGTTACAAAAGATTTTCCATTTAAAATAAATGCTGTTTTTTTTTTTTTCAATTTTCTATTCACTAAAGATTTTTTTTTTTTTTACATTTGTTTTCAGTTTTTTTTTTTGAGTACTAAATCTGCATTTTAGAATGATTTTTAAGGATCGTGTAACATTAAAGACTGGAGTAATGAGGCTGAAAATTCAGCTTTGCCATCACAGGAATAAATTATTATTTAAAATGTATTAAAATAGAAAAAAGTTATTTTAAATTGTAATAATATTTCACATTTTTACTGTTTTTACTGTATATTTGATCAAATAAATGCAGCCTGGGTGAGCATAAAAGACTTCTTTCAAAAACATAAATAAATCTCACCAACCACAAACAGAACAGTGACCTATTTCTATCCATCTCAATAATTTTTTGGTCCTGTTAAGTTATTAAAATATTTCTTTACCTTTCAAAGGTTTGAGGTCAGTAAGATTTTTTTTTAAAGAAATTAATACTTTTATTTAGCAAGAATGCTTTAAATTGATCAAAAGAGACAGTAAAGACATTTATAATGTTACAAAAGCTTTCGATTTAAAATAGTTGCTGTTCTTTTGAATTTTTTCTTTTTTTTCCGAAAACATTACGTTGTTTTCAATATTGGTAATAAGATATGTTTCTTGAATTCTCAGCATATTAGAATTATTTCTAAGGTATCACGTGACACTGAAAACTGAAGTATTGATGGTGAAAATTCAGCTTTGCTTCACAAGAATAAATTACTATTTGAAATATATTAAAATTTAAAAAAAAATTATTTTTAACTGTAATATTATTGTACATTTTTACTGTTTTTACTGTATATTTATTTAAATAAATGCAGCCTGGGTGAGCATAAGAGACTTCTTTCAAAAACATTAAAAATCTTACCAACCACAAACAGAACAATAGTTTACATTTTGTGCATTAAGGAACTTATTTGAATAGGGTCATAATAAAAGTAAAATGATCTTGAAAGAAAATCTATTGCCGTCCCATTACCTGAGAGATGTGATTGCGTTCTAGCTGTCGGTTTGGGGCGGGCAGTAACTTCAGTTTGGAAACGGCCTGGGCACGTAGCTCTTCAGACCACTGACTGCTGACCACCTCAGGTTCCAGGGCCTGTCCGTGTCTGATTTTCCGCCCAAGAGGAGGAGTGCGCAGCCGGAAGGAAGGAGGAAGGAGAGGAGGATACGACTGCTCCATGGAGCCCCGAGAAGAATGCTGTGTAGCACAAAAATATGCACATGAGATTTGCCCTCACTTGAAAGATAGCATAATAAACTAAGCCTATAACATACTCCACTGATTAAAGGATTTAGACCTAAAGCTGTTATGTAATCCAGGTTTAAAACCCAACAAGTTAAAACCTGCATTCCATGTAAAAAATACTCTTTCAAATGTGCATGTTAGCAGGGACAACACTTTGCCTTATTCGCTCAGCAGCCTTTTTCATTATGCATCTAGATGGATCAATTAGTAATGCAGGCTATGGGGACTTTCCATGGCTTTAGCTCGTCAAATCAGCGCCCTTGCTTTCGGGGTGTTCGGTCACCGTAGGCAGCAGCGGTGTCAAGTGAGAGAGCGGATCTGATATCCTGACCCACTTACCAATGCATGTGCAGAGCTCTCCTCAAGAGGGTACATTCTGGGGGTGCTGGGGTCGTCATAAAGGGGCGAGAGAGGTTTGCGGTGTCCGATCAAGTCTGAGTGGCGGTGTGGAACTAAGAGCTGGTGTTTGACATTTGTCTGTGGCGTGCTCCAGCTGTTTGACTGAAAAAAGACAGATGGAAAAATATTAGTTATTCTTGTTTTTCATTCTGTTTTCCCAGAAGCCAAACTGAATGCAAATCATGCTCTGCTACCTTAACTAGCGGGGCCTTTTTGATGTGTTGAACAGGGCCGTTGCAGTGCACCGAAGTGTATGGCGTGTTGTAAACCGGTGACATGGGACCTTCTGAAGCAAGATAGGATGTCTGTGGAGGGGAGGAGTAGTGGAGTGAAACAGGGTGGTGGTCAGGGGCCGGTCGGACGCGAGAGGAAAAGCTGCTGCTCCTGCTGCCCAGGTGAGCCGAGTACTGTGTATCTGAGGAGTTAGGCCTGCTGGAAATGAACTGTACAAACACAAACAACACAGAAACTGATTAAATGGACTGTATTTACATTCTTCTAGCAGGTTACAGCAATCTTTGTACTCTGTTCGACAGTTTTCCACAAGCCAATCAATTTCAGTGGATAAAACCTAATAGGAAAAAGTCTTAAAGTTTCAATCAGAAATATTTTGGTTTACAGACATAAAATGTGCTGTGAATGGCAATTAATGTTGATTTATAGGAGATAAAATGGCGTAGCACCTTGTCATATTGTTGAACATCAACACATGTCTCTATTAAAGGAAAAGTTCACTTCCAGAACAAAAATTTACAAATAATGTACTCACCCCCTTGTAATCCAAAGTTTTCATGTCTTTCTTTCTTCAGTCGATAAGAAATAGTTTTTTGAGGAAAACATTCCTGGATTTTTATCATATAGTGGACTTCTATGTTGCCCCCGAGTTTGAACTTCCAAAATGTGGTTTAAATGCTGCTTTAAAGGGCTCTAAACAAATCCAGCTGAAGAAGAAGGGTCTTATTTAGCGAAACGATCGGTTATTTTCTAAAAAAAAAAAAAAAAGATAATTTATATACTTTTTAACCTCAAATGCTCGTCTTGTCTAGCTATGCATGTACTCTGTACTCCGGTTCAAGACAAGTTAAGGTATATCGAAAAACTCCCATCTCATTTTCTCCAACTTCAAAATCGTCCTACATCGCTGTTTTACCTTTTTTTGTAAAGGGTGTTTTATCTTCTTTGCACGTTCACTTTATAAACACTGGGTCAGTACTTCTGCAGCGATGTTGGATGATTTTAAAGTTGGAGGAAAAGATGAGAAGGGAGTTTTGAAGGTTAAAAATTAAATAAATTGTAATTTTTTTTTTAGAAAATAACCAATCGTTTCACGAGATAAGACCCTTCTTTCTTTGCTGGGATCATTTAGAGCAGTGTTTTTCAACCACTGTGCCGTGGTACACTAGTGTGCCGTGAGAGATCGTCAGGTGTACCCTGGAAAATTATTCAATTTCACCTAATTGGTCTAAAACATTTTTTGGAAACTAATAAGTTATCAGATCTGTGTTCATACAAACAGGCCCAGGTTTCACACTGAGTAGGTAGAAAAAAACTGTTTTCATTGTGTTTATTTGATTCTTATTCAAGACACCTAAATAAGAATGACTGTATATTGTTAATTGCACTTTTTATTTAAAAGAAGAAGAAATATGAAAGATAAAATACTTTTTTCTTTGTGTTTATTTGATTCCTGTTCAAGACACTTCGATAAGAATGGCTATATATTGTTAATATTGGCTACAGAGTTTAATTTTTTTTACAGTTTCGATTGTTGGTGTGCCTTGTGATTTTTTTTTCAATTAAAAATGTACCTTGGCTCAAAAAAGGTTGAAAAACACTGATTTAGAGCCCTTTGAAGCTGCATTTTGGAAGTTCAAACTCGCTGGCACCATAGAAGTCCACTATATGGAGAGAAATCCTGAAATGTTTTCCTCAAAAAAAACATAATTTCTTTATGACTGAAGAGAGAAAGACATGAACATCTTGGATGACAAGGTGGTGAGAAAATTATCTGTAATTTTTCTTCTGGAAGTGAACTTCTCCTTCTCCCAAAAATAAAAATTCTGTCATTAATTACTCACCCTCATGACTGTTTTAACAATGTCCTTACTACCTTTCTGGGTCTTGAACGTATCAGTTGCATTGCTGACTAGGTCAGAAAGCTCTCTCGTCAAGAATATCTTAATTTGTGTTTCGAAGATGAATGAAAGTCTTATGAGTTTGGAATGACATGAGGGTCAGTAATTAATGACAGAATTTTCATTTTTAGGATACTTGGTAAATAGTGTTTAGTGCTAAATCACAAGAGTCTTGTAGGAAATTGAGTGCACACGTGTTAATTATTAACAGCCCAACTGAAACACTGCTGATCTTATTCACAACCACATGAGCTGCTCCACCAAAATAAACATTCAAGTCATTCTTATGAATAATGCCCCATATTTTAAATCTGCCTAACCCAATTTCATACTAGATATGAAATCAAACTGTGTGAGAGCAATTCACCTAGGAAACACGTTGCAGATGGGAAAATATGTTCACAGCTTGATGTTAATGGGTTTGGGCTCTTGGGATAGACACTTACACAGAGAGGCTCAGCATAACCAGGGGAAACAAGGTTGTCAACGGTACTGGGCAGCTGGAGCTCATGGGATCTGCGTTTGTCCTGGGACTGCCTTAGTGGGTCGGTAGCTCCATGGCTGCTGCCGCTCCACCTGTCAAACTCTGGAGCCTGAGGAGATATATCAGAGGAGAAAGTGAATATCTCATAGCATTTACACTCAGTATCTAAGATATTCAACACCATGTCCGAGATGGAAGTGAGCACTCACCTGTTTCTGTGTTGGAGTGTAAATGATGTCATAGACAGGGGGAGGAGGGCTGAGGATGGGGACGTCAGCGCTTTTGAAATTCTGGATCCAGTCATTGAACTCGCTCTTGTCCAGACAGGACACGATGATGGGGTTTATCAACTTCCCTAACAACGAAACCCACAAGAGTTAGAGTCACGTATGCATCTGCACAGCATGATAAAAAAACAGTCGGAGTTTACACTCATCTTTATGGCACATATCAGATCTTTGCCAAGAATGATAACATCCGGCAAATAAAGTTGGACTCATTAACTCACCCTCAATCATAAATGTGTTGGGCTTGATGTCCTGGCAGGGAGTTGTGACTGTAATCATGTTGAGAGGAAGTTTGCCCTGCAATTGCAAATACATTCGAGATTATTTCATGAGTGCCTTGCTAGATTATTTGTGCAATCTTACTACTGCATTCATTTGTGCACATGAAATTATTTCAGCATACCTTGTAAAAGAGGCCATTGTTCTCTTCAGACAGAATTATGAGATAGTTGGGATACAACACCAGCAGACGGTCATACTGCTCCTGTCAGCCAAACAGAGGAATTGATTAACAGTCATTATTGTTTCTATATAGACCTACACTACAGTCCGCAATAAGCTAATAGTAACTTGTTTTAGACACTTTCTTCCAGTTACTTTATCTATTTTTTGCTGCAGCAGAGAGAATGTAAGCAAAACACAAAATGGGTCCCTAAACGATTCAATTGTTTTTGTAAATGACTCACTCATTAACTTGCTTTTTGTGTGATTCAGTGTGTTTGAGTGAAGAATTTGATGATTAATGACTAATGATGGGAAAAAATAAATCTTTTCGAAATTCTGAATCAACTTCGCACAATGATTCCTTGTTTTGAAGCACTTGTGTGAATGCAGGGTGGCATTATCTGCTGGTCAAAACGATGAATATGCAATGATAACTCAACCTAAATATACTAAGGCACCTTTTACAAACCAATTACAATTGGTTTTATTAAAACGCAGTCTATTAAATGTAATCAACAAATAATTAACTATTAAATAAGAAGTCTGTAAAATGTGTGTTCTTTTATTAAAGGGCTTGGTTTATGTCTTTTAGGCAAGACTTGGCTTATTAGGCGAATTAAAAGCAATTAACTATCAGTTCCTTATTTTAATCATACACGCACTTCATGGAAATTCAGTAAAACTGAACCAACATTATAACCGACCAGCAATCGGTTTAAATCAACAGGACCAGAGATCGGTTAAATCATGAATAAATCATGACCCTAGTTTACCAATAAGAGCCTTTTAGCTGTGAACTATCAGAGTTTGATTCAAATCACGGATTCGAAACAAAAGATTCGTAAAGGCTTTGAAGCTTCGAAGCATTGTTTTGAAAGCGCATGTTCTTTGGAACGCGCAAATACAGACAAGCGGAGTAAAACAAACAGTTGAAAGTTGAAGATTGAAATGCTGTCGGAGCGTAATTCGACGACCGGAACTAACTTTTGTGTAATAATATCTAAGAAAGCTGGCCATGATTTCCCAGAGGTCTTGCTCCGACCACGAGTGTGTGTGTTTTAACTCGGCTCAGGGTGTGTTCAAAGACAGCTGTTGGGTGAGTCAAGTCAAGTGCGTGAGGCAAGCAACTGGTTTACACACCCTTTTCACAAGCAGATCCTCTCCGCTCTCACAGTACACTTAAGAAGGACTATCAGTTGCTCACCCTCCCTCACTCTCTGGGAAAAGGTTTAGCTATTTGGCCACACGTACGCCGGATATTGGGTTACACGACAGTCCCCACAGTATGAACTGGCGGGCTTTGTGTTTGTATGCTGTCGTTTCAAGGAGACCTGCTGAAACCAGGCAGACTTTGACTAATGAGGGTGTGAAAGTGACCATGCCAAAACAGATCCTGAGTGTAAACCGAGCTTGCTTTGCACCTTTTAAGAAAGCATGGAAGTGAATTTAGACCCTTGTCATGCTAAGACCAAACAATTAATTTAAAGGCTTTTCCGCATGCTCAATTGCGTAATGCCTTTGTGTTCAAATTGAACTTGACTGCAATTGTATTGTCTTATATTTTGAGTATAGAAAATTAGAGTAACTGCGTCATTAAAATATTATATATTTTATATGATAATGCTATAGAGCAGGGGTTTTCAAACCTGTCCTGGAGCCTCCCCTGCCCTGCACATTTTGCTTGTCTCTCTCATCTAATACACCTGATTCAAATCATCAGCTCATTAGTAGAGACTGCAAGACCTGAATTGGGTGTGCCTAATAAGGGAGACATACAAAATGTGCAGGGCAGGGGAGGCTCCAGGACAGGTTTGAAAACCCCTGCTATAGAGTGTTTTCACTATGCATCATCAGTTGGCCATATTGGCGGCACTGAACGTAAACAATGCCACTGAACCAAACGAAGCTTGCATATTTAGCTGATTATTGCTGCTGAAAATGATCAAGTATTGTCATATTTTGGGCTGTATTAATCGGTCAAACCAAGAAATAACATTTGGAGTACTACAGACTGCCAAAAGTTATAAGAAATCAAGAAGAGTGCAAAAACTGAGGAACTAAAGGTGTTTGTGTTTTTTCAGGGCAAGAATCTCAACAACATTTGTGTTTGTTCTTATCATTAAAACTGCTCGTACATATCTTTACCTGTGAACTTTAGTTCAGCTAAGTCCTTCTATATGAATGAGCAGCATCCACACATTTTTTCCATGGTTTAGACAGCATAAATTAGCAGAATAACATATTCATTAGTACATTAACTCCAATTCATGCAGTTGTTTACATTCGAGTATCGCCAATATGTTAAGTGCATATTGCGTTAAGTGCAAACCCTCTATTGCTGTTATAACATATGTATGTAAATATATTAATATATTTTTTGTGTTATTTTTTCAGGTTGTATAACTAATCAAACTGAAATAAAGGATAATATGATGAGAACATCCTGGAGAGCTCTTACCTGACAAGGCATGTGTTGCAGCCTGACTTTCGTGACGTAAGTGATGGTTCCTAGACTCTCTCGTTGCGAGCCCTCCCATTCGTAAATGGGCTCTTTACTGATAGAGTTCCTCAACTCCTCCTTTTCCACTTTGGTTTCTTCTGAGCACTGCACCTTTGGAGACAATATTGGGTTTGAATCCATGTTCAAAAGTAGAAACCAGCATGATGTGTCTTGTTATGATATGGGAAAGATAAGGGAGTGTCATCAGCATTAGAGATTTCAAAGAAAACGGTTGCTTCTCGATTGCACATCTCAGCTAATTATGCGGATGCGGATGTTTTGCTCAGTGAGCTCAATTGCTGCAATAGCACGATGTGTCAGAACAGGAAAGCATACATGTCTTTTTCAAATCCAGTCAAGGTGACCACAAAAGAAACCACTCCCTTATGAAATCCCAAAGGACAATGACCAACATGAGTCACTCTGACCTGAATTAACACCTTGTTCATTGTCATATACTTCAGGTAATTCTGATAAAAGGTAGATGCAATACCTTAATTCTTGTGTATGTCTCCAGTGCGATTGCACTGCCGCCGTTTTCCTCGATTTGTTCTTTCAAAAGCCCAAACCAGTTGTTCATCTCCTCCTCTGTCGAGCAGTACACGATGATAGGATTCAAGCTGACCCCTGCAAAGGTCAAAGACAAGAGGTCAGAGGTTAGGTCAGATGACTATGACCAGTGACCATCTGGATCTCTTTAAGAGCCTGCAACAGGTTGCTGAATATTTTAGTGAATCTCTTGTTTTTAAGTATAGATGCATTTGTGTAGATACCGTCGCTCTGTTTCATGTCAAAATGTCAGTGTTGACACTTTTGACCCTGAGAGCAAATAATCTGTTTCAAGAGCTCTTAACATTACAACATGCCATGCATTTGCAGCAAATCAGTTGTCCCTTCTAACAGCTATTCTGAAAGAATGCATCCAACCTGAAATCTCCCTTTTATCAGACCCACATTCCAGTTTTTATCAACACAGATATCAGCCACTCTGACCTGCCCTGTACAGTCATTTCCAGTTAGGTGTGATGTGTTTTTAGCCAAGGCACGTGTTTGTTTGCAAGACTTGATCATTTTTTTCCCAGAATACATATTTAGTCATGACTGTAAATGCTGTTTTGTGCCTCATAGGCTCTTGACTCTCACTCCCAGCAATCAAAATACAGTAGCGAGTCCTATCTGATATAACGCTGTGCCAGATAAGAAGATTTATTCACTAATTTGCAAAGTGGGACTTAAGATCACGTAAAGGGTTAAGCTTTAATTCTTTTTAATTAATTGCGGTCGCATTGACTCATCTTCCGAGAAAGTTAAGCGTATTTGGCGCGTTTAGTTGATTGCTCAGCGTGACAAAGCAGTAAAATCAATGTTTTCTCGTGTGGTAAATTCTCATAAAAATTTTATAAGCAAACTTGTGTGTTCAGGTCCAGTGCTCTGGAATGTGAAGTTCTTTAACTGTGAAAGAGAGGTGAAGAAAGAAAGGGCCCTCGTAGCTCCACAGCTGAGCGAGTTCAGGCGCACCTGTCGTATAACAAGGGGGGTCTTGAGGACAACTTATCTCTTTTCTGACTAGTGGCAAATGGAGGAGGTTTACTTTGCGTTAGTGCTTTTGAACCTCTGGAATGTCCGAACATGGGAAGTGGTTTTGGGCCTACATAGTGTGGTTTTACAATGTACGCCTCACTCGTCTTATGTTTTCTGGTAAGTTTAGACTCACAGATTCCAGACTTAAATATCACTGAGAACAACAGGGTTTAGAATTAAAAAAAAAAAAAAAAAACTCTATATACATACTATTAGATGTATGTAACTTTATTTCCCTGTTGCTTTATCTTGTGTTACTTGCCTACCTTTTCCTGTTTGTGCAACTCTGGATTATCAAGCACACTCACCGTTTATCTGGAATGCAAATTCCTGCAGGTCACCAAAGCTGTTCCTGTTCTGCAACTTGCAAATTGTGAGCTCTTTGAGAGGAAGTGTTCCCTGTATAACAAAAATAAATCATAGTGAGTTTAGTGGTCTGCCTTTATAGCGAATTAAATAAACATTTTTATATAGAGAGCCATTAGACAATCTACATTACATATATACTAATTATTTTAAAATAAAATAAAATTTGACTTAATTTGGTATACACCGCCAGTCAAAAGTTTTTGAACAGTAAGATTTTTAATGTCTTTTAAAGAAGGTCTCTTCTGCTGACCAAGCCTGCATTTATTTGATTCAAAGTACAGCAAAAACAGAACAATTTCGAAATATTTGTACTATTTAAAATAACTGCTTTCTATTTTAATATATTTTAAAGTCATTTTATCCTGTATAATGATAATAAAATGTTTATTATTATGTTGAAAACAAGTTTCTTTAATGAATAGAAAGTTCAGAAAAACAGCATTATATAAAATAGAAATATTTTGTAATATTATACATTTTTTTATCATCACTTTTGACCAATTTAAAGCATCCTTGCTAAATATAAGTATTAATTTTTATAATTTCTTTCCCAATCATGTGATACTTTAGACTGGAGTAATGATGCTGAAAATTTAGCTTTGATCACCGGAATAAATTACATTTTATAATATATTCCAATAGAAAACAGATATTTTGAATAGTAAACATATTTCAGATTTGTACTGTTTTTGCAGTACTTGGTGAGCAGAAGTGACTTTAAAAACAGGATAAATCTTACTGTTCAAAAACTTTTGACAGGTAGTGTAAGAATAACTTTAAACTTTTAAAAACAAATGTTACATTGTCATGAAAATTATGACACTTAAGCTATCTGTCACTTTGACACATTCACCGTTGCACAATGCTCTTTTATTGATAATGAACATTTATTACCGTCACCTCCCAGTGACTAAATAAATGCAGGCATAATAAAACCTGATTAATGCAGGTCACAATAGACAGAGATAAATTTTATGATAGAATACAACTTAGTGTGGCATTTTTGGCATGGATAGGTGACACATTTTACATGACCATAAAGCATAGACAGTCTGTAATATCCGTCTCTGTTACTACATGACTCAAACGACAGTTCGTGCCTAAGGCAGTGACACAAGCATGGACATATAAGGCGCTCCTTTACTTTTCGGCCTGTGGTATGCATTGTTTATTGTGTGTAGCAAAATGAATACAGTAGGTGCATCTTTTACCTGGTATGTGAGTCCAGTTGTGTTGTTGGAGACAAAATGAAGATGGGTTTGGAACAGGTCCAGATAGCAGTCATGCACATCCTGAAAGAACAGACACATTCCATCAGCTCAGCATCGACACAATCAGAGGGATCATTCTGGGTAATGCTGCTTTATAAGCTTGAATTCAACAACATTGGTGGATTAAAAGATTTCACTCTCCCATAGTCTGAATAGCAAGATTTTCAAAGGTCATGTTGAAGGCAAACTACAAAAAAGATGCAGATACATGTAGCAATCTTAGTTAAGTTGTTAAATACGTCTGTGTCAATCAAGTCTCTTTGTGAATACTTTCTGAGAAGTGTTTGTTTGCTCCAAAGACTAGTTAAAGCAGCTGACATTGATTTATCACGGACAGCTCATTTCCTTTCATCCGATCTAGGCCTTTACCACACGGTACAGAATATACCATTATCACAAATACTGTTAGGTAACACATCCTTTCAACTGTAATGGCGCCACTGTACATTATGTTCCCCCTTTAACCTCACCCTGTGTTGGGTTATTTTTCTTTCCTTCACCTTACACTCATTTTTTTTCCCAGTATGACTACATGTTGTCAAACCTAAGAGATTCCCACGCTTCAGAGCCAATGTGTAATATATCAGCGGTTTGATCAGCGTGCTCTGCCCCAGGTAATCTCAGCAACTCTGAGCCATTTCACAACACCTCACATCTCTGCGTGTTTCGACACGGCCTAAACTCCCCAAACTGAGTTGCATCAATTAATCAGCAAATGCACGTACGTCATACCCGCAGGGCTTCATAGAAGCTCCATGTGACATCTTGTATCTTCCACCTGTTTGTTATGCATTACCTCATTGAGAGTGAGTAAGTGACTGTCACGGCTGCTCGGACCACTTTAATCATCGTATGCAAGTCTGTTTTGAATGGTTTATTGAATGATTATTCTTGACGACTGTGTGTTTGTTTGTAGTTTGTTTGGATATGTGTCTTACCTGGCAGTGCAGGAAGCGGAAGCGGACTTTAGAGCTGTGGATCATCCTGCCATAGTTTTTTACATTGATGCTGCTCTTTTTCCATCCACTAGCTGGATCGTAAGG
This sequence comes from Garra rufa, assembly GCF_049309525.1. NCBI lineage: Eukaryota > Metazoa > Chordata > Actinopteri > Cypriniformes > Cyprinidae > Garra > Garra rufa. The sequence continues at coordinate 22,907,898 of NC_133378.1, read as the reverse complement.
GAACGGAGGGTCCCATTTGATGTTTTCGATCACCTGGAGATCTTTGGGTGACATTTCCTGTGTCAACACAGTGTTAAAAGTTAGTTGCTTCTCTCAATAACATTTGATATGCAAAAATGTACCCAAATGCGAAAGACTAATTAATAGGGAATGTTTTCATAACTTTGTCTAATGTTCTGGAAAAGTTGCAAACAAGACATTCATGCAGTAGTTAATAGAATGTTCTTATGAAAAACGTTGACAAAATGTTAGCATCAAAATATTATTTATACAATTAGGTTCTAAGAATGTTGTTGGAAGTTATGACAACGCTATTTTCAAATATGCTGTGAATTTAAAGCATCTGATTTTGAACAGAATTCTTAGAACATACTTGTACTAGTTTTCTGGTAACATTCTGCTAACGTTTTCCGAAATGTTATTGTATCATAACTTACAAAAAAATTAAGGTTTTTGAAGTTTTGAACCTAACTACTTCTGGAAATAAAATTTCCGTAACTTAATTTTAGGAAAGCATTCTTAGAACTTAGATTTGTTTTCTGGTAACATTCTGCTAACGTTTTCCAAACCGTTAGTATAACAAAAGAAAAACTTTCTTAAAACATAAAAACTTGACGTTTTAAACCTGAACAGCTTTTGGAAATAATATTTCTGCAACTTAAGCGAAATTTTAGGAAAACAATCTTAGAACATAGATTTGTTTTCTAGTAACATTCTGCTAACATTTTCCGAAATGTTAGTATAACAAAAGAAAAACTTTCTTAAAATGGACTTTTTAACCTAATTTAATGTTTTTAGAACTTAAATTTTAGGAAAATGTTCTTAGAACATAGACTTGTTTTCTGGTAACATTCTGCTATCATTTTTTTCTGAAATATTAACAAAATAAAGGAAAAAGTTTCTTAAATTAAAAAAATATATAAGTTTTGAACCTTCACAACTTTTGGAAATGTATTCTTAACTTAAGCAAAATTTTAGAAACACTTTTTTAGAACATAGACTTGTTTTCTGGTAACATTCTGCTAAAGTTGTCTGAAAAGTTAGTATAACGGAAAAAAAAAACTTTTAATAAAAAAAAAAATTACATTTTGAACCTTTTGGAAATGGTATTTTTCGTAACTTAAGCAAACTTTTAGGAAAACATTCTTAGAACAGACTTGTTTTCTGGTAACATTCTGCTAACAAAACATTAGTCTAACAAAAGAATAAACAAATTGACGTTTTTAACCGTAACTTTTGAAAATGATTTTTTCACAACTTAAGCAAAATTTTAGGAAAACAGTCTTAGAACATACACCTGTTTTCTGGTAACATTCAGTATACGTTTTCCAAAATGTTAGAATAACAAAAGAAAAACTTCCTTAAAAAAATTGCAGTTTTGAACCTAAACAACTTTACAAATAATATTTTTCATAACTGAAGTGAAATTTTAGGAAAACAATCTTAAAACATAGACTTGTTTTCTGATAACATTCTGCTAACATTTTCCGAAACTTTAGTATAACAAGGAAAAACTTTCTCAGAACATAAAAACTTGACATTTTGCATCTTAACAACTTTTGGAAATATTTTTTTCATAACTTAAGCGAAATTTTAGGAAAATGTTCTTGTTTTTCTGGTAACATTCTGCTAACGTTTTCCGAAAACATTAGTGTAAAAAAGGAAAAACTTTCTTAAAACATAAAAATTGAGGTTTTGAACGTTCACAAAAACCTGAACCTTGGAAATAACATTTAACTTAAGCCAAATTTTAGGAAAACAAGCTTAGAACATAAACTTTTCTGGTAACATTCTGCTTTGCAAAACCAAGGCAGAACTTTCTTAAAATATGCAAAAAAATGTACGTTTTGATCATTCACAGAACTCTTCATAATTTAATGAGAAGATTAGGAAATCCTTAGCTGTGAGGTTCCTCACCTTTCTTGGTGTGACTGTGCAGAGAATGTTGATGATGCTGTTGGACTTCTCCTGACCCTCCTGCGGGTACTTTTTCCGGAACAATCGGCTGCTGCTCAGAAAACAGTGCACAAAACAGTAGACCCTAGTTAGTCAAGTAGGGTTGTGGGATACGAAAAAAAAAAGATGTGACCCCACACAGGGGTTATCTTGACTCAAGATGATCAGTTAATCTCGCTGAGTCAGAATCTGTCTGTGAAGATTCTGCTTCTCAGTGTCCCACACAAAAGATTACATCACCCCTACACATGTCCATTCTTCCTTAGCTTGCACTAGTCAACATATCAGTTTTACATCTCAGTCTGCGCCATTTAAAGAGAAAAACAATAAAGCTTGTGTTACAAACCACAATGCCCTGCTCATGAAATGTCTTTTGTTACCCATGACCCTCATTTATAATCATTAGTGTCAGATCTATATAATGAAGTCCTTCCTGCCCAACGATAAGCTAAGGAAGTCAATGTCAGCGAGGAAATCTTCCTCGGCAAGAGAGGAGTCCCGTGTTTTTCTTCTCTCTCTTTGTCAATCTGTCTCTGCTTTGAATGCTATTAGCATAACAACACTGGGCTCATTCATGCAGACAATAATGGGAAGTATCGGTGATTTACTAGGGCTCAGTGATGAACGTGTTTGGCATCCGGAGAATTCATCCGGCAGGTTGTAGGCAGCTTGTTACACAGAACATGTTGTAAAAGTGATGAAAGTTTGACAGCGACAACTTTGTGGAACTTTATGTTAGAGGCTTTAACTATTTCCAGCGAATCACCTTTTGTCTTCATTAAAAATGCAACCATTCAGTGGACTTATTTTAAACCTGATAGGGGTCCAAAGGGTCCTGCTACAGTGAACTCTAATCTGATATGTTCGCTGTAAAAATACAAAGAGTTTTTTATGGTCTCGGACTCTGAACCCTAACTGAACCCAGTAACTTACATGCAGAGCACATGCAAGCCAGACACAACAGACAAAGTCTGATTTAAAATAGGCCGACTGTCTGTTTTAATGACAGGTAGTTTTAAGATTTGTCCAAATTGATGACAGTAAATTACACGGATCGCTGTCACTTGCAGTGCAAGCACAATAGTATTACTTTCTGTGCAGGATAAACCCAATTCTCTTAAAAAAACACGAAACCTGAGAAGTCTACCCTTCCCTGAAGGCTGCACTGGAAACAGAAATAGATCTAACTTCATTACACTAGTGAATTCTGTCAGCAGATGAATGTATCAGTCAGGATGAAGTGAGATCCTGACACTGAGCTAATGAGATTTACAGACAGCATCATTACACCGCTAAATTCAAATCGCTAACCTGTGTTTATCATGTCAGCATGCTAGAAAATATCTTTTTTCAATCAGTATTTTTGTCTTGTTTTTCATTAAAACATCATTGTGTATTACTAAACCTTTTAGGAAGGCAAAAGCTAAAAAGTGTTTTTAAAGATTATGATTTTTTTTTTTTTTATACCCTATTGGCTATTTTTTCTTCTTTTAAATATAAATATAAACTTGCATTTATATTTTTATTAAAATAATAATTATTTTCATATAAAAATGATGTAGATAAAAACAAATCCTATAAAAGTATATATGACTGATTGTTTACCCAATTGGACATTTTAATGTATTTTTTTTAAAGGTAAAAGACATCAAATTAAGATTATATTTAAATTACATTAAAATAATAATATATTTTTACTAATAATATAGTTTTCATATAAAAAATGGTTAATAAATAAATATTTGCCAGTGGGCCGAGGAAAATAAAATTAATTATAAATATATTTTAAGAAAACAAATCTTATAAGTTAATAGATGAAATGTTTTACCCAATTACCATTTTTATTTTTTAAATATAAAAAATATAAAATTATATTTGAATACATACATAAAAATACATGTAATAAATTGCCAATGGGGTGAGGAAAATAAAATTAATACAATATTTTTTTCTTATAACAAATCTTGTTCTAACAAATTGAATCTAACAAATCAAAATTAATATATTAAAATATATTAATATATTTTTTATACCAACTGGCAATTTTTCCTTTTTTAAATGTAAAAAAAAAAAATCAAACTAAGAAGTTAAAATAATAATAAATGTTTTCATATAATAAAATTAAGTAACAAAAAACTTTTTAAATTAATTAAAAATATATTTGATGAAAAAAAAATGTATAAATTAATATATGACTGATTGTTTTACCCAGTTGGCATTTTCCCTTCTTTTACATTATAAAAAAATATCAAATTAAAATTATATATAAACAAACAAACAAGCAAATAATTTCATATACAAAATTATGTAAAAAAACCAACAAAACTGTTTGCCAGTGGGTTGAGGAAAAACAAAATTCAAAATATATTTTCTGAAAACAAATCTAATAAATTAATATATATAATTTTTTTGTTTTTGTTTTACCCAATTGCCTTTTTTTATTATTATATTTTAATAAAAAACAAATTGGTAAAAAAAAAAAAAAGTTTGCCAGTGGGGTGAGGAAAATAAAATGAATTTAAAATATATTTTCTGAAAATATACACTGTAAAAATGTGTTTTGTTGTAAATAAAACAGATTACTACAGAACACTAAATACTATTTCAGTTTTTTCTGCTGTAAATGCCATTTTTAATTAAATGCGTTTTGTGCGGTTTGTGTGTAATTGTGAAATCAGACATTTCTGAGTAAAAATAGTCTCTACATCAAATTGTTTCACACAAGTTTGCTTCTCAAGTGAATGTATCTGTTTTTTAAGCTGATTAGACATTTCTACTGGAAACAAAACAAAAATACTAATGTTTGACCAATAACATCCCTCTAGTCTGCATGACATGTCTTCATACTTTCAAAACTTGTTAGTTTGAAGGTAGTTTCTCATGGTTCTTACCTGTTCCTGCGTATGAAGCTCTTGCTGGAGAACCTGAAGTTGTGTTGGGGGACACATGACATACTACTCCCCATGTTGATCTTGGGACAGTGTGTGTATCTCCTCGATGAGAGACTGCTGGTGTATCTGTCTGCACGATCAATATGCTTTAGTGATCCCTGTTGTAATCCAACCTCCCTGGAGTGAGTGAGTGAGTGTCTGTTCAGCGGAGAGACGAGACTGATACTGAAGCGGCAGACAGGCGAGAGGGGAGTGTATGAGAGAGTGAGTGTGTCAGTGGGTGGAGATAAAGTGAGGTGTGTGTGTGGGGAAGGGGGAAGGAGGGAGACGAAGACGGGGGACTGGAGCAATGAAGTTCACACCTTCAGCATGAGATCCCTTCACTAAATAAAGCCTAACTGACAAAGGGGAACGTGTAGTTTTTCACACCTTTTAGTGGGCAAATGGCACTGATTTGAATGTTTGAACACTCTGATGAAAGAGTATTAAAGTCTGAATGGAGCCTGCTGGTGTCACTTAAGAGGTCACACCAAACATGTCTGGACATGGCCATACTCTGAATACTACAGGCTGATTATATTATTCACCAAAATAATTAATATACTTAAGATGTCTGGGAAATCAAGTCTCTGTAATGAAAAAGTTCTAGAACACTAAAAAAAAAATCACAAAATGTTTAGTTTATTATTATTATTAATAATAATAATAATAGTAATAAATCAGATTTTAAAAAATTGTAAGAAAACAGACATTTTCTTTGACACCTTACATTATAAAACCTTCCATCATTTTGCTTCTCAATCTTGTTTTAAAGCCGTTCAGACAGATATGTTATGTTTATGATTTTCTTGATTGTTTTATTCTATACTGTTCTTGTGTGTGTTTATTAATATGATTTTCTTTCCATTTCCTGGCAGTATTTTATTTTGTCATATTTTGTTATATTTATTATTTATAATATCTTTAATGTAGTATACTACTAATAATAGTCATTTATTAAACGTTTTATTACTGTTACTGTCAATATTTTAATAACTAATATTTTTCATATATTTAATGAATAATAATAATAATAATAATTTATTAAACTTAGTTTTTTATAGATTTTTATATTACTGGCATTGTATTTTGTTATTTTAATATTTAATATTATTATCATTCATTAAAAATATCTAATAAACAATAATAAAAAATAATAATACAATTTATTGAACTTTGTTTTTATTTTATAATTAATATAATTATTTTACTATTAGTGGCAGCATTTTATTTTGTTATTTTTAACATTTAATATATTTCATATTTTTAATGTGTAAAAATAATAATATAATTAATTGAACTTTGTTTTTTATGTTTATTAATATGATTATCTTACTATTACTTGCAGTATTTTATTTTGTTATATTTTTTTATATTTAATATTTTAATGTGTAAGAATAATAATTTATTTGTTTTTAATAATTAATCATTGCTTTGTTTTTATGTTTATTATTAATATGATTTTCCTACTATTACTTGCAGTATTTTATTTTGTAATGTTTTTGTAATTTATTATTTTTAATGTATAGTAATAATAATACAATTTATTGAACTTTGTTTTTATATTTATTATTAATATGATTTTCTTACTTGTACTGGCAGTATATTTTGTTATATTTATAATATTTATTATTTTTAATGTGCGAATGTAAGTAATATATTATAATCCATTCATTCATTCATTCATTGAATTATTCACTCATTCATTCATCTATTTATATGTCCATGTACATTTAAATGCCATTTCAGCATCAAAAGCTACATTTATGGCAAAAAAAAAAAACTTCTATAACATTACAAAATCATCTATATAAAATCTACAAAATGTGATAATTTTAGGATCTTTTTTTGAGCAGGGAGTCATATTACACTTGTCTGTACTTGCTTGTGTGATCGTAACACCTGTGACTGTATGATCTCTGTGTGTTAGCAAATGTGTGAGATATGATCTAATCAAATTAAAAGTGCAACACTCCCATATGCAATCAAGGAAGCAAGTGAATAATCCCATCCTGGTGAGGGTTTGTATCCCTGATATCATCCAGCTGTCAGACATGCAGATTGCCTCAAGAATATTACATTATAACAAATGCAATTACAGGTTCTAGCCTCCCTCTTTGTATGTGTCTTAATGATGATTAGCTATTGTATGAGGCGTTCTGTGTTTGAGTGCATACTTTGAATGGTTCATCTAATGACGTGTAAATGTGTACGTAAACTCCTTGCATGCATTTCAACTCTTGCCATTTATGGTTTCATTCCCATGGCATATTTTCATACAAACCCTTAGAAATTCAATTTTCGAGCTTATTGTTCTAGTGTGGGTGGCTGCTGATCTAAACCAGCTGAACCAGGAAATGTAAGCGAGGCCATGCCGGAGGCACTAAACTGACACATTCCACCTCTAGCATTCCTCAATTCACCATATTAAACAGCTACAGCACGTTTATACTATTATCAGGTAGTATGACATTGTTTATAGCTTACCGAGAAGTTCCAGGGTTTGCACTAATAATAGCTGAGGTTCAGAGCAATAAAAAACAAATCATAAAAAGTCTTGCACAAATATGAGGAGAGCATTCCTATGTTTTATTAACTCACAAAGATCCTCTGTTTTTTAAAATAATAAATATAGTGAAGGCAGTGGGTGATAAAAGAGATATAGTCTTGAAAGAGCTCTTTCATAGAGCTGTCATGGAAAAACAGAGATGATGTATCATTCCCCGGTTCTCGGTCTAAGCTCTGAAGAACTACACTATGAGTCATGAGGTGCTCATTGCGTATCCAGCCCTGAGCCTCCTAAAGGAAATTACAGTGTAAGCACAACCAGGGAAACATCTGACATAGTCTGGGAAAATCTCACTTGCAGTCATATGGGTTTCTGTCTGCTCCTTTGAGTTTCAGTTGCTTTTTGGAACACAAGTCAGATCATTAGATGTTAGGGAAGGGCTGAATCTGGGATTTTCTATCCTGATAATTTACTCACTCCCATGTCATCCAACATGTTCATGTCTTTCTTTTTCAGTTGAAAAGAAATGAAAGTTTTGGAAGAAAACACTCCAGGATTTTTCTCCATATAGTGGACTTCAATGGGGATAAGGCTCTACACAATCCCAGCCAAGGAATAAAGGTCTTATCTAGCGAAATGAGAAACGTTTATATAGTTTTCAACCACAAATGCTCATCTTGTTCGACTTCAAGCATTACGTAGTCACACTGGAAAGGTCATGCGTGATGTAGCCAGAAATACCGACCCAGTGTTTACAAAGCGAACATGCAAAGAAAGTCAAACGCCCTTTACTAAAAAGGTAAAACAATGATGTCAGCCAATTTTGAAGTTGGAAGTCCCACCTACCTTTTCAAACACAGGTGAAGATCTAACCCTGCATGATTATGTAATGTGTGAAATCGCAGATGTGTATCGCAGAGCAAGTGCAAGACATTTGTGGTTAAAATCTTTAGCTTTTTTTATTTATTTTTCTTTAAGAAAATGACTGAATGTTTCGCTTGATAAACCTTTATTCCTTGGCTTGGATTGTGTAGAGCATTTTGAAGCTGCGTTGAAACTGCAATTTAAATCCTTCAACCCAGTAGCTCCTATTGAAGTCCACTATATGGAGAAAAATATTGGAGTGTTTTCCTCAAAAACCTTAATTTCTTTTGTTTGAAGAAAGAAAGACATGAACATCTTGGATGACATGTGGATGAGTAAATTTTCAGGAAACTTTAATTCAGGACTGAAATAATTCTGTTTTCAACATTGATAAATAATAAGAAATATAGGTAACACTTTCTATGAAGCCCCTATTTATAATACATTGTAAGGGGAATTTCATAATGCATTATAAAAGGCCTTATAATATGTTATATCATCTCATGAATAATCATAACAACAATTATAATACATTATTATACTTGAGAATTAGAGGTTATAACTTTTAAGATTATGATTATTTTTAACACACAATGGACGGCATATTAAATCTACTAAATTTATAATGGACTACATCATATTACATTTATTTTTTACGTTATATTACATTTTATTGTGATGGTCCCCTTAGTCTATTGACTATAAGCAACTAACTCTCGCCAACTAACACTCCTTAGAGTGTAGACTTAGATTAAGGTTAGGCTAGGTAGAAGGTTCACCTACTTGCAAAGTTACTTAAAATCAGTTTGTCTTTTGGGGAACCGTCACAATACAGTGTTAGCATATATTTAGCATACTACTAATAATAATTACTGCTAGTTGACATGCAGTTGCAGAGTTACGTATCAAAAGCTGTCTAAAGGGTACCATCAAAATAATCAAACTGATCATATTACACATTCATCTGATCTGACATATGATCTTATGGCTATTTGAGAAATATTATTACTTATAAGTGGTCTTTGTATGCTTTAAGTAAGGTGACATCAGTAACATGGCGAAACATGAGACTTCTAATACCTTATAACTATGAGGAGGTAATCATACTCATAAAAGCTATAATCACAAATAAGTAAAAAATATAATACATTAAAACTACTCATGAGATGATACAAAATATTATAAGGTTTTTTATAATGCATTATGCATTCATTATAATGCCTTAAGAATACCCTTATAATGTATTATAAATACAGGCTTCATAGAAAGTGTTACCGAAATATATCTTGAGGACCAAATTAGCAAATTAGAATGATTTCTGAAGGATCAAAATGCAAAATATATTAAAGGCTTCAAAAAAATATTAAAATAAACAACAGTTAACTATATTTAACAATATACCTGTTTTTACTGTATTTTTGTTTAAATAAATGCAGACTTTCAATTTTTAAACTTTTAAAAAAGCCCCCAAACCTTTGATTAAAAAAACCTTTTGGATTTTTGTACAAATGTTTTCTCAGTTATTATTTTATGGCATTATAAGGTTCAATAGTAGTTGTATACTATAAAGAACTACTGTAATTATGACAATATAGTCAAATAATGCCAAGAAATTAGTGTATTTCCAGAACAAAAATGTATAGATAATTTACTCAAGATGTTCATGTCTTTCTGTCTTCAGTCATGAAGAAATTACATTTTTTTTTAGGAAAATATTTCAGGATTTCTCTCCATATAGTGGACTTAAGTGGTGCCTGCAAGTTTGAACTTCCAAAATGCAGTTTAAATTCAGCTTCAAAGGGCTCTAAACGATCCCAGCCAAAGAAGAAGGGTCTTATCAAGTTATTTTCTAAAAAAAAATTGACAATTTATATACTTTTAAACCTCAAATGCTCGTCTTGTCTAGCTCTATGTCAGCTCTATATATTCCAGTTCATGACAGTTAGGTTACGTCGAAAAACTCCAATCTCAGCTTTTTTTGTAAAGGGTGTTTGATCTTCTTTGGATGTTCACTTTGTAAACACTGGGTTGGAACTTCTGCAGCGATGTAGGATGATTTTGAAGTTGGAGAAGAAAATGAGATGGGAGTTTTTTTTAAGTACATAAATTCAAAATCAGTTTTTTTTAAAGAATATATCCTAGATAAGACCCTTATTCCTAGTTTGGGATCTTTTGGAGTCCTTTGAAGCTGCATTTAAACTACATTTTGGAAGGTCAAACTCGCAGGCTCCATAGAAGTTCACTATATGGAGAGAAATCTTGAAATGTTTACCTCAAAAAACTATTTCTTTACGACTGAAGAAAGAAAGACTAGAACATCTTGGATGACAAGGGGGTGAGTAAATTATCTGTACATTTTTGTTCTGGAAGTAAACTTCTCCTGAAATGTTCTGTATGTAGAATAATAGTCTAGTAACAACGGCATTCTATTGAGAATTTATATAATCCATAAAAACAGAAGATTTACATCAAGGCCTGTGTTTTTGAAAGTTGTCACAAAGGAGAAAGGAAGGATGTGGAAGGAAGTGGAAAACCAAGCCAAGCACAACAGTGTATATGACTGCCCACGACATTTTATGAGCTCTTCTTCCGATCTTACTCAAAAAATAAAAAATAAAAAATGCGCTTCCTCATCTGAAAGAGATTTTCTGTTTGCATCCCATGGGGTTAAATGCTTAGCCTGTGAATGGATTATATCCCTGAACAAATAGAGGAAAAATATGTCATTCTCAGACCGTTCACTTGTGATTCATATCCCTAATAGTCATTTTGACCAAACTTTGACCTGCTTCTTACACACCTAACATACTATGACAGTGTCTATTAAATAATTTCAAGTAGACCGCTATTTGAAATCAAAATAAGTTTACAGGAAAACTGATCTCAAACATTATTTTGATAAGAAAGTCAGACTTTGGTTCGCAATGTACTATCAAAGTCATGAATCTTTTAGACAGGACCAAGTCAGAAACTCACACACAAGAACCAGAGCTGTGCATTGAGCAAGGCTAACGGCCCGACCCTGTCTGGGAAGTCCCTCTCCAATGTTTTTTCAGACTTGCTGGGTGTGTTAGAAGTGCTAACTTCACACCTCTGGCTGTTTTCAGTGGACAACGTGTGCAAGAGAGAACCACGGGTGTCAGAGTTCTCACAGTACAAAAAAACAGGGTGTAAGAGGTGGAATAAACAAGGCTTTGAAGGGCCACATCAAACAGGTTAAGGAGTTTTTTGTGAAATAGCTTAGTGGAATTTCAACAGAAATGTTTGATAATGATGTTAACAATGTTATATGTGATGTAATGGATTTTATTTTTGCTGACGCAGAATTCAGTGGAGGAAAGGGCGAAAGTGTAGTAGAAACTATATGCGAAGCCAAATCCTTTCTTGTTCCATGGAATACGTGCAGGTGCTTAATGATCGGTTTCTGATGGGTTTGCCAATTTTTTTTTTCTTTTATTGCACAACATGTTTTTTTTAAATATATTGTTATCATTCTACGGAAGACTACTTAGTACTTTTATATACACTACTGTTCAAAAGTTTAGGATCTGTAATATTTTTTATGTTTTTTAAAGAAGTCTTTTATGCTCATCAAGGCTGTTTATTTGATCAAAAATACAGAAAAAAAAAACTGTAAAATTGTGAAATATTATTGCAATTTAAAATACCATTTTTTATTTTAATGTACCTTAAAGTATAATTTATTCCTGTGATGGAAAGCTGAATTTTTGCATCATTACTCCAGTCTTCAGTGTCAAACGATCCTTCAGAAATGCTGATTTATTATTAATAATATTGGAAACAGTTGTCATGCTTCTCATTTTTATGGAACCTGTGATACTTTTTCAGGATTTTTTGATGAATAAAAAGTAAAAAGAAAAACAGCTTTTATTCAAAATAGAAATCTTTTCTATCAATATAAGTCTCTATACTATACTTTTTTATCAATTTATCAATTTATTTCTTAGAAAAAAAGAAAGAAAAAATATTATTGACCCCACAGTTTTGAGCAATTGTGTATATTGTTACAAAAGATTTCTATTTTAAATAAATGCTGTTTTTTTTTTTACTTTTTATCCATCAAAAAAATAAAGTCACAGGTTCCAAAAAAATAAATAAATAAATTAAGTGATGATGTTGCAAAATTCAGCTTTGATCACAAAAATGAATTATATTTTATAGTATATTCAAATAGAAAACCATTATTCTAAATTATATTTCACAATATTACCTTTTTTTGTATTTTTGATTAATATTAATATTTTTTTTTTTTAGTTATTCATATTTTTATTCAACAGGGACACATTGAACTGATCAAAAGTGCTATTAAAGACATTTATAATTTTTAGAAAAGTAAATTAATGTTATTTTGAAATTTATATTCATCAAAGAATCTTAAAAATTAGTAACAGTTTCAATAACAAGCTTTGATATTGATAATAATACGAAATATTTACCAAATCAGCATATTAAAATGATTTCTATAGGATCATGTGACACTGAAGACTGGATTCTTGAGTCTTGATTTATTTTAAATTGCAATAAAATTTTACAATATTACTGTTTTGCTGTATTATTGATCAAATTAAAACAGCCATGGTAAGAATAAGAGACTTCATTCAAAAACAATAAATATCATAACATTTCCACATCATAAATGCATAAAAAATCTTTATTATCATACTTAAGCTCGCCAAGGCTGCATTTACCTGAACAAAAATACAGCAGAATAGTAAGATTGTGAAATATTACAACAAAAAGTAACTTTTTTTTTTTCTCAAAGTTATAAAAACTTAATTTATTCCTGTGATGACAGCTGGATTTTCTAAAAATATATAGGGGTAAAAGATGCCCATGTCAAAAGAAATTTACAAAAGTGATTTTATGTCCATAGAAAGTACATTAAATGTAAGTAAAGTGTCTACTTTAAAGGTTTTAAATAAGTTTTTGAAGAATAAATTGTCAATATTTGGTTGAAATAATGCTACATTGTCATTCAGTGTAACACAATATTTATGTAAAAATTCAAACAACATGCTTATTCTGATTTGTACATTTTTAAATCTATAAAAGAATAAGGGAGCATATTAAATTATATTGTGTTTTAAATGAGTAAAAAAATCTTACTGACAAATGGGCAAAACCTGGAATAGTGGCAAATTGTAGAATTACAACTAATTAGAATTTGTGGTGAAAGTGGTCTTCTGTAAATTAGGGAAAAATGTAAGATATTTATTTTTTGCTCAGAAAAACAAAAACAAAAATGCAATTAATTTTTTTTTTTTTTTTTAGAAAAACAACAACAACAATCATCTTTGACCAATATATAATCAATGTTGAAAACGATTAAATTGAATTTTTCAAGATTCTTTGATGAATAGAAAGCTCTAAACAAGAGTATTTTATGCAACATTCAAAATGTTTTTACTGTCACTTTTGATCAATTTAATGCATCCTTGATGAATAAAAGTATTATTTTCTTCTTCCAAAAAATAAAACTTACTGACCCCAACCTTTTAAACAGTAGCGTAAGTAAAAATTCTTATATAGGGTGTATCTAATATGATACAAAACCGCAAGTGCCATTTATGAGCTTGGATTGATGTTTACGTAGACTGAGCTCAGGTGAAAAAAGCTAGCTGAGGTTGGTTTATGGTGACCGGATAGCCGCTGGACAGACACTGGGGCCGTGTTAGCGTCTCCTCTGCTGTACAGCTATGCCTGCAGCTGCTTTTCCATGCTGTAAACTCATCACAGGCCCTCATATCACGGTGCTTCAGGGCTTGGGACATGCGCAGTGGCTTGCGACAGAGCCCCCAGCCCCCCTGCCCTCATTAACAGAGCTGCCTAACAACAGACGGCTACGAGGGGTAATACACAAACACAGATGCTAAAATAACAAGAGGACAATACTGTAATCCTGAAATGAATCTTCTCCTTAAAGCAAACGCTAACGTACATCGTATCAGATGTACTGCCCAAATGTGTCTGTACGTGTGCGTAAGCGCACAGCACAGGTGTTCGTGCCGCAAAGCTGAGGTCACGGTGGGTAAAGCGAGAGTGCTCAGCTGTTTGCTCACATCAGTCAGAGAGCAAAACTCTAATGGGATCAGCTTTGGAGGGTCTTGCTCTTAATCCAAAAAACATTTTGTTTATTAAAGGAACAGATCACCTAGTAATCAATGTTCGGTCATTATTTAGTAATACTCATGTCGTTCCAAATCTGTTTGATGTTTAGCTGACTGTCAAAGCTGCTCTTTTCTATACAGTGGAATGGTGACCAGGGGCTGTTGAGACAATAAGCAACATAAAACATCATTAAACTGCTTCTGAAACCAATTGTGAGGTTTCAAATCGAAAAAATCTCGCTTGACGGCTTTGGTCACCATTCACTTTCATTGTACAGCAGCTTTAACATTCCACTATGAATGCTTTTACTTTCTACTGAAGTTTGTCATTCAGGTTTTAAAAGTGTTCAAGGCCCAGAAAGGTTGTAAAGACATTGTTAAAATAGTCCATGTGACATCAGTGGTCTTACTTTATTCAACAATTTCTGCATGACACAGAAGAGAAGAAACTGTTAAATAAAGTCTTAATTATTATTATTATTATTTATTTATTTATTTTTTTTACCAATGTTCTTACTAAAGAAACTGATTGAAAAGTGGCAGTAAAATGAATAAATGTTATTTTGAACTTTCTACTTATCAAAGAATCTTGAAAATGTATCCTTTCCACAAAAATATTAAGCAGCAGGGCTGATAATAATAGGAAATGTTTACAAAATCAGCACATTAAAATGATTTCTGAAAGATCATGTGACACTGAAGACTGGAGTAATAGCTGAAAGAAAGTACTAACAGAAAATACTAAAATACAAAAAATTTATTTTAAATTGCAATAAAAATGTACAATATTACAGTTTTGCTGTAGTTTTGATCAAATAAAAACAGCCTTGGTGAGAATAAAAGACCTAGTTAAAAAACAATAAGTATCATAACATTTCACAACTTAAATGCATATAAAAAATGTAATAATTATCATACTTAAGCTCACCAAGGCTGCATTTATTTGAACAAAAATACAGTGAAACAGGAATATTGTGAAATATATAGTTTATAAAAATATGTTTTAAAAATGTCATTTATTCTTGTGATGGCAAAGCTGAATTAAAAAAAATGGAAAAAATTATCAATGTTGAAAACTATTTTTGTGAAAACCATTATACATTTTTTGATGAATAGAAAATTATCCTTAATGAATAAAAGTATTAATTTCTTCGTTTTCGAGTACAAAAAGTTGGGGTCTTTTGAGCGCGCGTCAAAGACTAATATAGAAGAGTAGGAATTGTTAAATTTATTTAATTTATATTTATTTTATTTTTTGTGCACAAAAAGTATTTCATAGCTTCTCGGATTTCATCAAAAATATTTGTGTTCTGAGAATAAACTAAGGTCTTGCGGATTTGGAATAACATGAGGGTGAGTAATTAATGACAGAATTTCCATTTTTGGGTGAACTATCCCTTTAACTTTTTGCGCAATTAAGAATTTTTTCCATGTACCTTACACAAATGCTAAAATATTATACACAGTAACATTTCTTCCTGATATTAGTTCCTCCAAAAATGAAATTCTATCATCATTTACTCACTGTTTTCTCAAACTTGAATTATCTGTAGTATTATTATTTTATTATTTTATTTTCCCCTGTGGAACATGAAAGATGATATTTAGAGGAAGTCAATGAGCACCAGAACTGTTTGGTTACCAACATTCTATAAAATGTGACCCTGGACCACAAAACCAGTCATAAGTAGCATGGGTATATTTGTAGCAATAGCCAACAATACATTGCATGGGTTCTTTGAGGCCAAAAATCAATAGGATATTAAGTAAGGAATAATTGACGACGGGCCGTAGAATTCTTAGAAAAGGTGGTGATGCGGTCACGACCGCATCACCACCTCAGGTGTGCATTATTTTTGCAGAATTCTACAGCCCGAAGTCAATTATTCCGCTTATACTACAGTTACCACACATCAAGACATCGATCAGATGATATATTTCAAGACATTCGTCCGGTTTTTATCCTTAAAACGCTATTGTGAGTAGGATTAATTTCTTACGCAGCTCATCCAACAGCTTCGTTGCTAGTTCCAAAATGTCATTTTAGACCTAGTAACGACGCTTGAGCCGTTGATAGCAAACTAAAGTTAATAGAACGTTAGTAAATGCAGTTAATAATTAAGCAATAAGGTACGAGAGGCCGTGCTGTATCATGAATAAATCCACGATTTTCAAAATTACCACACAATAAAAATATTAATATCAAAAATATATATTAATTTATATGTAAATTAGGTTGTACATTTTCATAAAGTAAAATCATTAACTGCCTTCCGCTGTAAAAAGTAGTCCCTAACTGCTGCAGCTGTGTTTACGTTGCTAAGGGTGGTTGCTAAGGAGGTTCAATGATACACAAAACCGTTGAGTGAAGTGGTCATAGCCGTGCCGTATCATGAATACGACACAGCTGCTGACCAATCAGAATTGAGGAATGGAACTAACCGTTTTATAATGAAGTTTAGACAGACCGACAGACAAGCAGACGGACGGCAAGAGAGGGGGGAGAGAGTTTAAGATCGTAAATTACCTCTCTCAAGTCTGTCTCTCTCAAAGGTGACTGGCAGCATCGTCTCTACTGACAGTTAAACTTTAAGTTCATTTTCTTCAAGACCACGCCGTTGTTACCTCGCGTGAGAACTGTCATGTCGTTTTTAAGTTGTTTATCGTCAGAGATGCGCTAACAACATTAGTGCGAGTGCTAACTGTAACGTATGTGTGTGCGTCTGTGAGTGAGAGAGAGCGAGAGAAATAGAGTAACGTTATGTGCTTTCCGTACATGATAAAACGTAATATTGTGGAAAAAAACATGGACATAATCTGTCGTTTTTTACCTGTTGTTACCTGTATCTGTTGTTTACCGTATGTATTAGTTTTGCCAGTGTCACTGTAGCTTTTGGTTATTTTGCTGTTTTTGGCTGTAATGCCGCTTTCCAGACAACCCGTAACCCCTGTTTTTCCGACCTTCTACCGGTGAAAGTGCACTGGAACGGCAGTCAAACCCGTGACTTCCCACTCGTGAACTCGTACTAGATCGATGTACTCCCAGTTACGAGTAGAGATGGGGAGTCGACTCCAAAAGAGTCGATTCCTCGACTCTCACTAGCCCTAGTGTTGGAATCGACTCCAGGTCAGGAATCGACTCCCAGTGTCGAGTGTTTTTTTCAAGTTCAACACAGCAACAGTTCATTATAACGAAAAGATTATAATGAATGTAAAGATACAGAAATTAAAACAAAAAGATAAAGAAATGAGAGGAAAAAATAAGTAATGCCAGGAAAACAAAGAACAAGAGAAAGAGAACTCGGCCAGTAATTCAGATGAGCTGTTGAGGTTAGGAATTTTTGCAACAAATATTTGTTTATATTTAACGTGGCTATTTAACACTTATTTAGGCTACTTTCTTATTTAAATGTATTATTTCTTTTATTTTAGCGTTTTGTAGGCTGCTTGTTCACCGACGGAATTGCTAAAATAAACACGCATGATTGTGAATAATGTTTGAGCCTCATTTATTTATATATAAAACACCGCACCACCGGCGATGGTAAAAATCTGCCACCGTCACAGCCGTTCCTACCCTCCATAAATACGTGCACTACATGTTGAATTTAAATCTAAATTTAACATTCACCGACAGATGTTTCAGTACAATGAATGTTTTTTGCACTGAGTATTAATTGTCTCCCTGTCTGTGTTCTGTGTTCCAGTCTGACTCGCTCATTCAGTAGCTAAAGATTTAAACTTAACACAGACTGCCAGAATGGACTTTTATGCATAAATGGAAATGCTCGTGTGAATGTATGACATTTACAGATAAGGATATGACCGAAAACTGAAAGTTTTCATGCTAAGGGTTACAAACGGAACTCAAAGCGCCTCACAGGGCAAGCAATTACGCTATAAACTTCAAGTTTAAAATAATTAATTCTCATGTTTTGGGCAGCTTGGATCAGGTAACTCTCCTGCAGCATCTCAAATGCATTTTTAGATGCATTTTGTCTATAGAAATGCGTCATTTTTTAGGGTCGTAGGACATACTAGCGAGAAGTGAGGAAACGAGGAAGCATATTGAGACGCACCTTCTGAATCCTGACCCTATTTTAATTCAAAGTAAATGGAGTCGAGGAGTCGATTCCACCGACTCCAAAATTAGGAGTCGGGAGTCGGAGTCGACTCCAAAAAAAACGGAACCGAACACCCCTAGTTACGAGTTCTGACGTAACTTTGCCCGCGAAACAACAAAGTCAGCCCTAATGGGTGCGGTGTTTATGCAAGTGGCACACGGTGGAAAAATAGAGCTTAGGACAATATAACATTGCAATCAAATTAATATTAATATTAATTTTTATATAAATTAGTATAATATTATATACAAATTAATAAAAATAATAGTAATTCATAAATGTGCCCAGGCAGTTTGGCGTGACTTGCCTGGAACGCTACAAAGTCGTGACTCGTGGTTTGAAGTGGTGATTTACCAGTTAAAAAACCTGCCTGGAACGCAGCATAAGGACCTTTGAAATAACTGAAATGTGCGGCGAAGTGATATAGACATGTAATTTACTGCGGTCAAAAGCTGCCTGGAACTACGTTCGCCGTGCGTTTCCCTGAAAATAATGCACACCTCTAGAACGTTCGTCAGCCAGTCAGATTCAAGCATTCAACGGCCCTACAGTATAATGCCGCGTTCCAGACAACCCATAACCCGTGTTTTTCCGACCTTCTACCCGTGAAAGTGCACCCGAACGGCAGTCAAACCCGTGACTTCCCACTCGTGAACTCGTAACAGATCGATGTACTCCCAGTTACGAGTTCTGACGTGACATAGCCCGTGAAACAACAAATATAATCCCTAATGCGTGCGGTGTTTATGCAAGTGGCACACGGTGGAAAAATAGAGCTTAGGACAATATAACGTTGCAATCAAATTAATAATAATAATTCATAAATGTGCCCAGGCAGTTTGGCTTGACTTGCCTGGAACGCTACAAAGTCGTAGGTCGTGGTTTGAAGTGGTGATTTACCAGTTAAAAAACCTGCCTGGAACGCAGCATAAGTAAAGATCATGTTCCATGAAGATATTTTGAAAATATTCTTCTGTAAATATATCAAAACCTAATTTATGATTAGTAATATGCATCGCTAAGAACTTTATTTAGACTTTAAAGGGAATTTTCTCAATATTTAGATTTTTTTTATTTAGACCTTCTGTTTCCAGATGTTCAAATAGTTGTATCTCAGCCAAATATATGATGTATAAATGTCAATTTCAAAATATTGACCCTTATGGTTTTGTGGTTCAGGGTCACAAATATCTTCTGTGTTCTGCAGAAGAAAGTTAGTCACACAGGTTTGGAATGGCATGAGGGTGGCAGAATCTATATTTTGGGGTGAACTATTCCTTTAATGTGTCAGTTTATTCAAATCAGATCAAGCTCACATTCCACCTGAAAACAGCTTTATTTCATTTACAGTAGTGTGTTTTGATTTTATACAGCAGTATATTGCTCCATTTGACATTAGTGCAAAAAATTCATGTTTGTTCTTAAATATAGCAAAACATAACCGGCACAATATAAATAACACATTCAACAACATTACAATCCAAAAAGAAAAAAGAAAAGACCAAAAGAAAAAAAGCCACAGTTACATTGACATTGCACAAAGTTTCAGGATATTTGGTTATATACACATACTGTATTTTTCCTTTCTGTGGGGTTGTGGTCCTGTGGTGTTATGCATGTATTGTCAAAGTGCAGGATGCTTCACCTCTACAGAAACACACACATATACAGCACTCTGATCTCCCTGGACACAAACGTATACTGACCTTAAACAAGTTTCTGTGAATTAACAAAGTCCTTAAAAAAAGGAAACAAAATCCTAACTTCTCAGAAGTTTTGAAATCATATAATACTACGCTACATTTTAAAACCTATGTAAAATGGCAGAGAGCAGGATTTACCTAAAGGTATAGTTCCCCTCCAAAATAAAAACCATTTAATCACCTTAATGCCAGTTCAAAGTTTCTTCAAAAATAACATATTTAGCAGAATGTCCAAGCTGCTCTTTTGCCACACAACTGTCCTTATTCTCATCTACTTCAAATTGAACAGACAATCTGACATTCTTCTAAATATGTGGCAAAAAGTATTAGAACACTAGTATTTTCAGCTAAAAAATGGTTTTAAGTCAGTTTTTTCTATCTTTTGCAGCAGTGTGTCAGGAGGAAAATGTCAGTTTACATTTCCAAACATTCATTTTGCCATCAATTAAAATAAGCCAGAGTCTGACAACAGCCAGTGCTCCACAGAGATCTGATCTCATTATAATCCAGTTTGTCTGAAATGACATGAAGAAACAGAACAAACTGAGAAAGACTAAATTTATAAGAACTGTGGCAATGTCTCCAAGATGCTTCAAGAAACCTACCTGAAAATCTATGCGCAAGTCCACCTCGGGCAAAAGCTGCTTTAAAAGCATGGATGGATGGTCACCAAATGTTGATTTTATTTAGTTAACAGAACTTAATTGATAAAGAAAATCTGTTTATGACATTATTTTTGACAGCATTCTCATTTCACAGCATTTTTACACAAGCCTAAAACTTCTAACAGTACTGTAGCTTTGCAGGTACACTCTTAAAAATAAAGGTGCTTCACGATGCCATAGAAGAACCTTTTTTGTCTAAATGGTTCCATAAAGAAACTTTCACATCTGAAGAACCTTTCTGTTTCACCAGAAAAGAAAAGAAGGTTCTTCAGATTATAAAAAGGCAAAAAAGAGATGTTTTTTTTTAAAGAACCTTTGACTGAATGGTTCTTTGTGGAAACAAAAATGGTTCTTGTGTGGCATCGCTGTGAAGAACCTTTTAAAGCACCTTTATTTTCAAGAGTGTAGGCGTCTTGAAGCATCTCAGAGTTGTTGCCACAGTTCTTCTGGATTTAGTCTGTCTCAGTTTGCTCTGTTTCTTCATTTCATTTCAGACAAACATGATGATGATGATATCAAATCTCTTTGTGAAGCACTGGCTGTTGTCAGACTCCTTGTGCAAACAAAAAACTCATTGGATTATTACAATTAATGGCAAAATTAATGTATAAAAATGTAAACTGATATTTCCTACTCACACACTACTGCAAAAGACAAACATAACTGACTTAAAACCATTCATTTTGGCCACCACTGTACATAATAAAGTACATTAACCTTATTTTGGAGGAACTATCCTTTGTTTTGGGACGATCTGTGCTCTCATCAGATAAACTAATTACTCACAAAACCTCGTTCACTCATCTGCCCATCTGAGGTAAGATGCATTGGTAGTGGCCGTTACCAATGCTATCACAGCACAACACATACTATCTATATCAGATCGAATAAGTTTAGAAAATGCAATATACAATGACATGGTTCATTAAAGACTTACGACAAAATACTAAATAAACGTGACAAACAACATATATAGGAGCTCAAAATAGCCGAGTTACTCACATTGAAGGGCTCCATATTGAAGTGTCAGTGTTAACGTTACTGATTACCCGTTAGCTAATCAGAATTAGTTCTGAGCACCGTTCACCCTTTTCGAAAACATGAGAAAGTGCAGCTTTAATGTCACAGCTAGTTTTAGGTATGGCTATAGTCTTCATTAGAAAGACATTTCTCCTGGTTAGAGATCTAGACGTGTCATATTAGTAAAGTTTGTACTCGTGTAGAGCTCAAACTCTCGAAGGCTTGAAAAACATGACTGTATAAAACGAACCAAACATGTTTGTTAGATAAAAGACTAAATACCTGTTCTTCCTAAATCTCACATTTCATACCAAACACCAGTGCTTCTCTGATATGTAATAGGTATGTCCATTAGTATGTTTTAAAACTATATATTTCCCCTCTTAAGTTAGAGGGGGTCCTTCAAATATCTCTGAAATAGTGTCATATGTTTATATTACATTTGATAAATAAATAGGAAAATAGGTCAAACATATATTATGCTGTGAACATGATCTGGTGTACGTAGTGTAGAATCCATCCACCGTTTTGTGTGAATTTTCTGCTTCTAAATGTCCATGCGCATCTGTGGTGAGACAGGGCAGCGTTGCACATTACTGCCACCTAGTGTGACACAGCAGCACTACAATATTATTTTCTGCCAGGATGAAATTTCTGTAAACATGCGTGGCAGAACCTGTCAATAGCTACATTCCTAAAGTTGTTCATTCTTTTTTTTTATGTTTTGTTTCATATATTATTTCGTAGTATTTCAAAAAAGAATCGTAAACATAAATATACATTTAGATATACATCATACACAAAGTGACCGCGAAATGGCAGAGCAACATTATTTTGCACTTTCAAGCACGGGTTTATAGGGTGAGAGTTGTGGAGGCTTAGTGTGTGAGTGTCTTTTCCTTTTTTTTTTTACCCTCTTGATCCGCAGCATGCTGCAGAATTCCTCCAGCCAGATGGGGCGCTGTGGCCCACAAAATGCTCTTCGTCTGATGCTCAAACTGAGCAGTTGCGCCTCTTAGCCACGCAGGGCAGGCCGCTTGAGCTAAGCCGGGTTTTTACCCTTTGTCAAAGACTTGTGGAGGAGACGGAAAGAGTAGGAGAGGACGGTGGAGGAAAGTTGAGGAGCTCTAGGACAGCGACTCCCACGCTGCTACGGCGCGTGAACATACAAGACGCCGCCACCCATTTGTTGCTACGAGGGTTGTACTTTTCGATGGAGTTGAGACTGGAGCTGCCATCATTGCCTCCAACTGCATAGAGCCAGCCATCCATGGCGACCAGGTCATGGGTACTCCTGAAGATCAAGAGAAAGGTCGATTAGGAATCAAATAATTTTTATGCGGATGTGAAACACATCTCTTAAAGATAGTTCACCTAAAAATTAAAATTCTGTCATTAATTACTCACCCTCATGTTGTTCCAAACCCATACAACCTTTGTTCATCTTCATAACACCACTGATGTCACATGGACTATTTTAATGATGTCCTTACTACCTTTCTAGGCCTTAAACGTGGTAGTTGTGTTGCTGTCTAAGCAGGGTCAGAAAGGTCTTGGATTTCATCAGAAATACCTTAATTTGTCTTCCGAAGATGAACGAGTGTCTTGCGGGTTTGGAATGACATGAGGGATAATTTTTGGGTGAACTACCTCTTTAAACAAACATTTGGTCGCTATCAAACCTGCGGATGTTCATGGGGGCCACTCCCTCCCAGGTGTTTGTTTTCGGATTGTATCGTTCCACTGAATTTAGGCAGCTTGTACCGTCATTGCCCCCCGCAACATAAAGCATGCCCTCCAACACAGCCACTCCTGCGCTGCTCCTCCTGCTCAACATGTTGGCAATGGCAGTCCAGGCATTACTCTGAAAAAACAAAACAAAAAAAACATCTTTAGTCATATTTAGCCATGGAGAGAAAACATAAAACACCCTAGAGATGTTTCTAACATGTCAGAGAGACATGTGTCACCTACCTGTGGTTCGTACTTTTCTACTGTGGCTAAGTGTGAGGAGCTGTCATACCCGCCGACCGCATACAAACTGCCATCTAAGAGAAGAAATACATGAAACAAGTTCATGTATGGTGTTCAGAGCAACCACAGAGGATGTTAATCAACTGCTTAAAGAAGTTCACTTCCAGAACAAAAAATGTACAGATAATTTATTCACCCCTTTGTCATCTGAGATGTTCATGTCTTTCTTCAGTTGTAAAGAAATTATGTTTCTTGAGGAAAACATTTTAGGAATGTTCTTCATATAGAGGACTTCTATGGTGTCCGCGAGTTTGAACTTCCAAAATGCAGCTTCAAAGGGCTCTAAACGATCCCAGCTGAGGAAGAAGTGTCTTATCTAGCGAAACGATTGGTTATTTTCTAAAAAACACAAATAATTTATTTACTTTTTTAACCTCAAATGTCTTGTTTAGGTCAAAAACCTCCAATCACATTTTCTCCTCCAACTTTAAAATCGCTTAAATCAACTTTCTTTGCATTTTTACTTTGTAAACACTGGGTCTGTACTTCTGCAGCAATGTAGGACAATTTTGGAGTTGGAGGAGAAAATGAGATGGGAGTATTGAACTGGAGTACACAGTATGCATGCACATCACAGAGCTGGACAAGACATTTGAAGTTAAAGTATATAAATATAAACTTTTGTCCTGAAAGTGAACCTTTCCGTTAACATATAGTGGAAGTGCTTGTAGCTGTACTGATGACAATTCTTTATATTTATTAGTACATTAGCAGTGTGTATTTTTACCTAATGTGGCCACTCTAACATATCTCCTCCTGGTGCTCATGGCAGCGATAGAAGTCCAGGTACTGGTCAGAGGGTCATACCTCTCTGCACTGTGGACAAAATCAAAAAGAAAGAAAAAAAAATGTCATTCTGTAAGACCTTCATTTATCTTCAGAACACAAATTGAGATATTTTTGATGAAATCCGAGAATTTCAAGAAAGTAACCAAGACGCATGCATGTGGTGCTTCTGACGCAGGAGCTGGCATTCTAACATAGAACTCAGATTCGCTGCGCCTTGTTTGCAAGAAGAGGTATGTACACACACGTGTCGCAGTCAAAGACTGACACAGAAGAGCAGAAATTGTTAACATATTTTTTTTGTTTTCTTAGAGCACAAAAAGTATTCTCGCAGCTTCAGAAAAAAATGTTTGAACCACTAATATCACATGGACTGTTTTAATTATGTCCTTACTACCTTTCTGGGCCTTGAATGTGTCAATTACGTTGCTGTCTATGCAGGGTCAGAAAGCTCTCGGATTTCATCAAAAATATCTTAATTTGTGTTCTGAAGATGAAGGTCTTACGGTTTTGGAACGACATGAGGCTGAGTAATTAACAGAATTTTCATTTTTGGCTGAACTATCCCTTTAATGCTTTTTTATAATTTTCTCTATTATTTTTTACTTTTCACAATGGTTTGCCTAGATACTGTAGTGTACCTGTTGAGACAAGAAGCACCATCGTATCCTCCTGCTGCATACAGAAGCCCATGCAGGACCGCCACCCCTAAACAGCTCCTCCTCGTTCCCATAGACACCTCAGGTTGCCACGCATTGGTTACTGGATCATACGACTCTACAGTAGCCAAATCAGAGGTGCCGTCATACCTGGTTTGGGAAAAAGCAAAGGAGAGACAAAGATGAACAGTAGACCTTTTGTTTTTGTCTTCATCATGCAAGTAAAGACAAGACAGTCATCATTCACAGAATTCATTAGTCAACGCCTGACACATTTCCTAACTAATCTTAGGTAACTTCTTGATTGCTTCAGCAGGGTAATCTTAAGAAAATAATGTGGCTTTCTGCACATTCTGTTCCTTCCGTAATGTAATAAATCAAATTAAGTCTGAACCTCTGATGTCAAGTAAACTATTTTAACAATGTCCTTACTACCTTTCTGGGCCTTGAATGTTGTAATTACATTGCTGTGTATGTAGGGTCAGAAAGCGCTTAGATTTAATCAAAAATATCTTAATTTGTGTTCTGAAGATGAACGAAAGTCTTATGGGTTTGGAACGACATGAGGGTGAGTAATTGTTGACAGAATTTTCATTTTTGGGTGAATTTTCCTTTTAATTTTCCTACCACTTTAGTTTGGCGTTATAAAAGAAAAAACACTTGATTCTCTGACAAAGATGAGGCTTTTGGTTCTGCGTACCCTCCCACAGCATAGAGTTTGTTTCCAATAGCAGCTACTCCAACTCGTGCCCGCCGCGTTGACATGGACGCAACCATGTGCCAGCGGTCTGTCCTAGTGTCATAGGCCTCACAGTCTCCATGAATGGCAAAAAGACTGCCCCCACCTGAAAGACATTTAGCACTGAAATCAACCCAATAACATACAACATATGTGTATGTGTGTTTTTATGTCCTCTTGTCCTGATTTACAGACCTACGGCAAAGAGGACCGGACTGGCTCCCTCGCAGCGGCGAGGTCGGGTGCGGCTATTACTGAGAACACCCCGCTGCTCAGGCATCAAGTGATACTTCAGCGCCTCAATTAGCAGGTCTTTGCACTCGGAGTGGTGACGCACCAGCAGCTCCGTATCCACATTGCTCATCAGGAAGTCTCGTGTCAGCAGTGGCAGTCGCACACACTTCATCAGCTGAAGACATGGATGGAAAGAGTGACAGGTAAGACGTGCGAGTTAAAAGGATTAAAGAATACAGAAAGAAACAAGTATCGATTTGCAGAGACATAATCCTTTATAAGCATTAATCCTGTGATGTTGCTAAAAGCAGTTTGACAGGAGAAATCACACCCACCCGGGGCACGTGCTGCCTCCGCCCGTCAATGTCATGCTTGACCCAGCTCAGCACAGCCCTGTACACCTCCTCCTCCGATGGGACATTCAGGTTATCACTAGAAATCAGATCTAGCACCTGCAGAAATTACAAGAAAGAACTTAAAACTAAAGGTTGTTTGACTGGTTGGCTTCAGTTGGACTGAAGTATTTACATAACATTTTAAGAAGGCAGATTGCTGTTTTAATCTGAATGGAGTGCATTTAAACATCTTATGTAATATTCTGTACAGGACAGATGTGCTCAGTTTGACTCCAAGCACATTGTGTTCTGCACATAATGTCAAAAAACAGATCTCTGTTTTAAAATTCTGTCAGTGATTACTCATCCTCATGTTGTTTCAAACCCGCAAGACATTCATTCATCTTCAAAACACAAATTAAGAGATTTTTGATTGAATCCGAGAGCTTTCTGACCCTGCATAGAAAGCAACACAGCTACCACTTTCAAGGCCCTGAAAGGTAGTAAGGACATTGTTAAAATAGTCCATGTCACATTGTTTCAACCATTTTTATCTGACATGATGTAAGTGGTTCAACCTTAATTTAACTTTTTAAGTGTTCAAAGAAAACAAAAACATGACTTTATTCAACATTTTTTTTCTCTTCTGCGTCACGTGTGTGGTGCGGTGTTATTTTGGGATTTTTTGCTCATATGAAATTACGAGAATTCTTTTTAACATTGCGGTTGAACCACTGATGTCACATGGACTATTTTAATAATGCCCTTACTACCTTTCTGGGCCTTGAACGTGGTAGTTCCTTTCTACGCAGGGTCAGAAAGCTCTCGGGTTTCAGATGAACGAAGATCTTACGAGTTTGGAACAAAATGAGGGTGAGTAATTAATTACATAATTTTCATTTTTGGGTAAATTATCCCTTAACTGTTAAGCTGCTTAATATTTTTGTGGAAAAAGTGACAATTTTATATCTTTGATCAATTTAATGCATCCTTCTGGAGCAAAAAGTATTGTTTCTTCATCAATAATCATCCTGACAATAGCATTATAGTAACAAAAATTTTACAGAATCTGCTAAATTTGAATTATTTTACCAAAATAAGAGGGATCGTACAAAATGCAAGTTCTTTTTTTATTTAGTACTGACCTGAATATGATATTTCAGATAAAAGACATTTACATATAGTCCACAAGAAAAAATAATAGTTGAATTTATAAAAGTGACTTCATTCAAAAGATTACATACGCTTGATTCTTAATACTGTGTTGTTACCTGAATGATCCACAGCTGTATTTTTTTTTGTTTGTTTAGTAATAATTTAACAGTTAAACTGCCTTCTGTTTTTCAGAAACGTCCTTCAGGTCCAACTAATTCTTGGGTCTTTCAGCATTTTTGTGTATTTGAACCCTTTCCAACAATGACTATGATATTGAGACAGTTCTTTTCACACTGAGGACAACTGAGGGGCTCATAGCAACTATTACAGAAGGTTCAAATGCTCACTAATGGTTCTGAAGGAAAAACGATGCATTAAGAGCCAGGGGGTGAAAACTTTTGAACAGAATAATAATAATTTCTTATTTTGCCTAAATATTATATTTTTATCATTTAGCACTGCCCTTGAGAAGCTACAAAAGATACTTACATGTTTCCCTAAAGACAAAATAAGAATAAAATTGACCCTGATCTTCAAAGTTTTCACCCCCTGGCTCTTACTGCGTCGTGTTTTCTTCTGAAGCATCAGTGAGTGTTTGAACCTTTTGTAATAGTTGCATATGAGTATCTCAGTTGTCATCAGTATGAAAAAATGGATTCAAATACACAAAAATGCTGAAAAACAAAAGAATTTGTGGGATCTGAAAGATTTGGGCAATTTAACTGTTCAGGACAAACAAGGGAATCATGAATGACTAACAGTAAAAAAAAAATAAAAAAAACAGCTGTGGATCATTCAGATAACGAGCGTATGTAAACTTTTGAACATGGTAATTTTTATAAATTCAACTTTTACTTTTGTCTTGTTCGTCTTTTATATTAAATATCTTATTCATGTAAGTACTAAATAAATAAAAAATAACATGCTTTGTACGATCCCTCTTATTTTGGTAAAATAATTAACATTTTGCAGATTTTGCAAGGTGTATGTAAACTTTTGACCTCAACTATATATGCAAAAAATGTGGGAAAAAAATCCTAGTTACAGTTAGACTTATTTATTTCAAAAACACTGATGTGTTGGCTTGTGTTTACTTCATGCTAACATGTCAACGTCTCAATTTACCAATAGTGCTGAGTGAGTGTTTAGACTGGAACAATGGCAGACGGGGAGGAAGGCCTGATAAAAGTGTTTGGGAAACCGTTATCATTGTTTTTGCAATTCCATTTGCTGCTGTTAGTGATGTAAATATTGCACACATTAGCTTTCTTTCTTTAGCTTACCATTACACTATCATCTAATCTACACATGCAAGAGCACCACATCAGACTCTGCAGTGTTCCTGTCACAGACTGTTTGTTTATTTGGGGCAGAGGGCACAGTTAACATGGCTACAAGCATTTACCGGGTACTCTGGGTTAAATATGGGGCCAATGGGAGCCTCCAGCCTGCAACAGCTGTTAAGCGTGAGAGAGAATCACAGACAGAGAGAACAGAAGTGTGTGTCATCATCAGCCACCTCTTGCTAATGGTTCTCTCCAAATCAGTGTCTAAACAGCAGGGGTATTTCAACCTTTCAAAGCACAGAGATACTAATACCAGCAGCACTACAATTATTCAAAATAATGCTCTTCCATGAAGAGAGCAGATTAGGGCTGATGAAATTAGTGTTGTATGAGAGCAGGAGCTGCTTTCTGCTGATTAGCTGTCTCAGCTTCTCAAAGACGTGCTGTTGTCACCGTGTATTTGAGCGGATGATTGACACTGTATTGAAGGTGCTGACGCCGAGAGCACTTATATCAGTGTCGCCATGGGGCAATGCGTTCTGACATTTTAGCTTCGAGTCGAAGAAGAGGTCAGGGTTTGGCTGATTAGCATGGTCCAATTAGCTCCTCCTGATAGATGCTGTAACTATCTTATGTAGGGTCAAAAACATCTCTCTGCAAATGTTCAAATGTTCCTGTGTATGCTGTCTAAATAAATTAGAATTAAAATATTTAATTATGCTATTGTAATAATTAAAAGTTTAAGATATGTAATTATATATAAAATACGTACACTGCTGTTTAAGGATTTTTCTATTTTCATGCTGCATTTATTTGATCAAAATACAGTAAAAACAGTACAATTCTGAAATAATATTACAATTTAAAATTTAATTCTCAGCAGGCATAACTCTTCGGTCTTCAGTGTTGCATGATCCTTCAGAAATAACATTTGAATTGTAGTATATTATATAGGGATATTAAACCATGATTTTCTTCGTCTGCTGCCTGGTTGCTGGTCACATGGCTTTTACAACTCACAGATTAAACATTTCTATTCCCAGAACACTAGTGAGAAAAGATGAATTTGAACCACATCATTTTGAGAGACTCTGCGCCAGCTGAGCAACTGACATTGAAATGAATGTAAATTCTATCTGACAGCTTTCTCCAGACCTTGGAAGATTTTTTTAGGAGGGTGAGGGGTGTTTTAAAAGCCAGGATGTGACCAGCCTTCCTGCACTGAAGGTCAAAATAGTACAGATATTTTTTCCTCAGACTAAGTCAAAAGATTCAAGACTTCCCAGACAACAGAGAGGAGGAGAGAGGATCAAGAGATTTTGTTTTTAAAAAGCTCAAAGCCAATGTGACAGGAAGTGGTGTCAGTGACAAATATATAATTAGACATCCGTAGCCAAAACCATTTTTCCTCTGAGGATTGCTATGGCTCATCTCTCCAGCACTCTCCATACATCATTTAACGGGTACACTTTACACCCCTCTTTTTACACTCTGAATAAATCTATTCTTGAGTCTTTCTTCGTTAATAATTACAGTATGAATAAAATATTATATAACGATATGAGTCATTTCATGGTAACAATATATATCACAAAATAGTAATTTTTGCTTTAAATAAGGTCTTTATGATATCAATTTTTTATATCATAGAAATTTTATAATTCTTGTCACCAGTGTCATTATCACAAAAATACTAGCCTAAATTAAAAAAAATAAAAATAAAAACTTACTGAAGAAAAGTAAACAGTCAGCGATTTAAAAAAGAATATGAAATTAATTACAAGCAACAGAACAAACAAAAAAAACTACAGCTGGACAAATAAATGAAAAATGCTGCATACATTGTATAAAAAAAGTAATCAAATGTATAAAATCACTGCATATTCTTTACTGTGTAAATTCAATTTATATTTCTTCTAATTAAAGTTACAAAAGTGATTTAGACAAGAACAGTGAGAGATTTTCTCTGTTTTGTTGTTTCTTAACATAAATGACAACAGCAGGAATATTACACTGCTGTCACTTTAGGAGCTGCCCAGATCCAATAAACTGTAACACGTTTTTCTTTCTCAGCTGTTTGCTTTCACTAAAGACCAAAATTACTGCATTTATAAGGAATGCAAAGGCAGCCATTCTGACACATACATGTGTGTATTTAACCGTTCAAGGTCTATAAGTCGGCAAAGTATAGCGTGCTCTATTAGCACCATCTTCTTGTGGGATATTTTGAATATAGTGAAATTAGTTCTCTTTCACTGTTAATTGTATTTCAATGGCTTAAAATCACGTGTTTTTAAACCAAAACAATTAAAAACGTGTGCAAATGATATGTTTTACCAATGCACAGCAACGTCATGTGAGCTTGTAACCATTATGTTATTCCAAAATCTCTACCAGTAGACAAAGTTCTAATGGTAAATCATGTCTACTGGTATATCGCCCACCCCTGCTATTATATGTACCTTTTATGTCGTGTTTTTTTTAACAGGCCCAATTTTAGTAAAAAATTTGTAGAATATGCAAATTATCAGTCTTCTTGTTAGCTAAATTCTAGTAATTATAATAAAGCTGAAATAAAATGTAAATATAAATTGCAAAAGTTACATACTTTTTTAATATTATATATAAAAAGTAAAACCTAAACTTATAAATTAGACTAAAATATATAATTGTAATCATTTAAAAGTACTAAATATAAAAAATGAAGTACACAAAAATGCTATAATAACACTGAAAATGTTATTAAAATGTGAACTCTCCTTTTTCTTTTACTTTCCCAAAGCAAATGGCTCACCTGTTTGAGAGGTAGCAGCATAAACTCCTCAGTCTTCGATACCTCTACAAAGTGCTGCAGAACGTACTTATGGGCTGACTTGAGAAGGTCGCTGCAGGAGTGAGTGTCTGCAAAACTACGGATGCCCAGGCAGTTTGAGGGGTCCAGCTGGCTGAGAAGGAATTTGCAGCAGGCATCTCTCACTCCGTTGAGCTGCAGGAGACTAGCTGCCGGCAACAGGGTCTGCTCAAGGTAAAGGCAAGATACAGTGGATGAAACGGAGGAAAAGTAGTAAGTGAATCTTTAACATAATTTGGATTTTTTAAGGTGCTGCCACATTAACTGGAGTTATTTCAATAATAACCCACACAATCTGGAATTTCGCATGAGCACAAAAATGTTTCTTATGCAGGTTTATTTGATTTAATGTGAATTCACTCCATTAACCTGTTGAGAAAAGTGGATTCAAAAGTGACTTCTAATTGAGTTCTTACATCACTTCACCTCTGACAACAGACAAAGGCAACAAAATTTCACTGAAAATGTTGCAGAAATTTTGCTAATGTGACTACCTTTAGTCTAATGAGGTCAACGCCTTGTAAACTAGCCACCCGCCACATATGCATTTGATCTTTTGAAATGACATATCAGAAGACCTTCATTTGCAAAAATGCAAACCATAACTTTGAACAAAACCTAAGTACCTCACAAAGCAAACAAGATAGCCCAACACAGGGGTTACTGTGAGTGTCATATATAAAATGCACTTTAAAAGACACTAAAGGTGACGTACCTGCACGTTTCCCTCTCCTACTACAATTTCGGCAGTGTAGGCGTACTGCACCAGCTGCTCCAGAGCCTGAGGGTCAATGTCATGCAGGGTCACGTGGGTCTGACGGCTCTCTGACATCTCATCTGCAGTCACAACACACAGCAGTTTATCTCAAAAGAGGCTTTTGCAGAAAACTGTTTTCAGGGGGTTCAATGATACTGTAATGGCCCGTTCATACATACAGCGGCCTCTGGAGGGCGCCGAGTGGTTGAACTGTTTGTCAAAGTGGGTGTTCCTATTGCTAGATGCCCTAACATTGCCAATAGCTTTCAAAAATCTGATCACAAATGGGATGAACATCTGATCAGAGTTCAGAGTCTTTGTGCTTTTGGACGCTAGCAGACGTTCCTACTTGACTGCTGAAACAGTTATCATACAGCGGATCACTGTCTGTATTGTCATTGGTTGTCACCACATTTTATCATTTGCATGAAACTTGCATAAACTTTGTTTGAATTTAATATGTTGACGACCTTCAGTGATGCTCATGCCATTGGAAATCACTGTATAAATGAACATGCCTTGTTGTTATTAACTAAACCTGTTTTTAAAAATCAGTCTTGTTAATTGAAATAAAGTTAAGGAATATTGCCATAGCTACTAACTGAAATACAGTTGAAGTCAAAAGTTTACAGAATCTGCAAAATTACTTTTCCAAAATAAGAGAGATCATATAAAATGCATGTTATTTTTATTTAGTACTGACCTGAATAAGGTATTCCACATATCTTAGTCCATTGTTTGTCCTGAACAGTTAAACTGCCTGCTGTTCTTCAGAAAAATCCTTCAGATCCTACAAATTCTTTGTTTTTGTTTTTCAGGATTTTTGTGTATTTGAACCCTTTCCAGCAATGAATGTATGATTTTGAGATCCATCTTTTCACACTGAGGACAACTGAGGGACTCATATGCAACTATTACAGAAGGTTCAAACACTCACTGATGCTTCAGAAAGAAAAACGATGCATTACGGGCATTATGTGTAAACCTTTGAACAGAATGAAAATGTGCACATTTTTCTATTTTGCCTATATATATATTTATTATTATTATTATTATTATTATTATTTATTTATTTTTTTTCTTCATTTAGTACTGCCCTTCAGAAGCTACAGAAGATATTTACATGTTTCCCAGGAGACAAAGCAAGAGCCCCCGGCTCTTAATGCATCGTGTTTTTATTTTGAAGCATCAGTGAGTGTTTGAGCCTTCTGAACAACTATCACTAAACCAAAAAAAAAAAACACCAGAGAACAAAATAAGTAAAATTTACCCGATTTTCAAATTCCAAAAGATTTCACCCATCAGTGAGCGTTTGAACCTTTTGTAATGGTTGCATATGAGCCCCTTAGTTGTCCTCAGTGTGAAAAGATGGATCTCAAAATCATACAGTCATTGTTGGAAAGGGTTCAAACACACAAAAATGGTGAAAAACAAAAGAATTTGTGGTATGAAAGACTTTTCTGGAGAACAGCGGGCAGTTTAACTGTTCAGGACAAAAAAGGGACTCATGAACAACTATCACTAAACAAAAAAACACAGCTGTGGATCATTCAGGTAACAATACAGTAGTAAGAATCAAGCGTATGTATGTACTTTTAAATGGGGTCATTGCTTTTGAAAGGATTTTATGAAAGGAAAAAGATCTACTTTTGTGTTTTAGATACAGAATGCTTATTTCTCTTATTTCTATTAAGATATTATTTTTCATCACACTGTTGCAAGCATTTAAAGAAAATGTAAAAAACAGCATTCCTTATAAGAGAAATGCAGAAACTCAGAACCAATTAGTCCAAAGGTTGTGTTGTTAAGCAGTTTCCGTTCTGATATGTGACCCTGGACCACAAAACCAATCATAAGGTTAAATTTTACAAAACTGAGATGTATACATCATATGAAAGCTCAATAAATAAGCTTTCTATTGATATATGCTTTGTTAGGATAGGACAATATTTGGCCGAGATACTTCTATTTGAAAATCAGGAATCTGAGGGTGCAAAAAAATCTAAATACTGAGAAAATCACCTTTAAAGTTCTCCAAATTAAGTTCTTAACAATGCATATTACTAATCAAAAATTACATTTTGATATATTTATAGTATGAATTTTACAAAAAATCTTCATGGAACATGATCTTTACTTAATTTCCTAATGGTTTTTGGCATAAAAGAAAAATCAAAAATTTGGACCCATGCAATGTATTTTTGGCTATTGCTACAAATATACCCCAGCGACTTAAGACTGGTTTTGTGGTCCAGGGTCACATATGTATAATGGAGTTAAATGAGTGCGTTGTTAGTAAATCTAGTGTATGGTAAGTTCAGAATAGTCATGGCTAATGAAGAGCCCACACTGTCCTGACTCGTACCATCACACTCTAGTCTGAGGTGCAGCGGGACACACGAGCAATAGGAAAAACCAGACACCTGCTGACCTGAGACCAGGACAAGGAAGAGAATAAAG
The DNA here is from genome assembly GCF_049309525.1 of Garra rufa. Lineage (NCBI taxonomy): Eukaryota > Metazoa > Chordata > Actinopteri > Cypriniformes > Cyprinidae > Garra > Garra rufa. The sequence goes on along the minus strand of NC_133378.1, from coordinate 22,872,703 downwards.
CATGGAAAAAACATTAGGTGATGAAAAAAGACAGGAAGGAAGGAAAGGCTTGAAAAGGAAGCTGAGGTAATGTACACATCAGGAATAAACAATACACCTTAAAGACCATGTGAAGTCAAGATTTGTTTTTTGTGATGCTTAGTTCATGTGTGTTAGCTTTGAAACCATCTATATGCTAAAAAAAAAGTCTTAAATAGGAACATAAGACCTACTTGTAAACATGGCATGGAAGTATGGACTGCAGGAGGCCAGCACCACCTTGTGCGCCTTGATTTCCTTGTTGGCCACATGGAGCACGATGTCGCAGAGCAGGCCACGCTGCCGCATGCGGTTCATGGACACGAAGGAGTCATGGTAGTGGCGCTTGGAGTTGTGCGAGATGCTGTGACCATCCCGGTTCAGCAGCTGCATACCCCCCTCCATCATGCCGGTGCTCACCGAGGCCTGCTGGAGCCTGGGCCTCACTCTAAGACACTAAAGAAAAACAGAAACACACCCGATGAAAGTTCTACCTATAGAGTTTAGTAGCTTTTAGGTTGTTTATATGCTAGCATACTTCTAGAAGTTGACAAAATACTACTTTTTCAGTGGCCTTGGTTCTTTAAGTATTTTCCCTAAAGGGATTTTAAAGATTTATAAGCAATGAACTAAAATTTTATCTGCGGATTTAAGAATTGGATAAAAAGACCAAGGTACAAAACGGTGTACTTCTCTACTAGAGGTGTGTAATAATGACCAAAAATGATATCTCAATATTTTCTGCACTATAGTCGATATCTATAATCAGATGATATTTTGCTGTTGTGTTATTGTGCACACACACACACCTTAAACACACACCCAGAGTACAACCCCTACCTGTACCGAGACTCAAACCTGCAACCTTTAGGTTACAGGTCTGACTCTCTAACCATTAGGCCACTACTGCCCATTAGTTTGCAGGAGTAACCGAAATTAACTTTTAATTTAAATAGTTTAGGTTAAAATAGATTTTTTTAACCTTTTATGGGCATTTTTACCTTTATAAGGCAATGTGTTTCTGATTTAATTAAATGTGTGCATCATCTTGTGTCAAATTCTTAAATTTAATCATTAAATTAATTAAAATGATTAATTGCGATTAATCGCATCAAATACGTTTTTGTGTACATGTGTGTACTGTGTATATTTTTTATATGTGTGTGTGTGTGTGTGTGTATATATATATATATATATATATATATATATATATAAATATAAATACACACATGCATGTGTATATTCAAGAAAAAATTATATTTATATTAAATATTTGTTTTATATAAATTAAAAAATATATACATTTAAATACATGTAAATATTTTGTGTGTATCTTTATATGTACATAATAAATATACACAGTACACACACATATATTATATAAACAAAAACTTTTATATTGGATGCGATTAATCGTTGCCCAGCACTAATAAGGACACTATAGGGCTGTTACCAACATCGAATACTGATATTTGAAATGGTTTACCGGAAAAAGGGAAAATATATCTTAAATATAAATCTAAAATCGCCAGTAGGTGGTGGCAAATCACTGCATGAGTGAGTCATTGAGCCATTTTTTTCAACTGATTCATTAAAACGTCTGATTTTGAATTAGTAACAAAACAATGTTGCGTGTCGCTCAGAGACACAAAACAATTATGCTGTGGCATTGTCTGAAACTCTTTGTTGACAAAATAGAGCAAAATAAAATGTAAGTCACTTAATATTAACTTGTTTGTTTGACTGTTTAAAAAAAATCAATATCACATTTGCAATCGTGCTGATATTTGGAGAAAAAAACAACACTTTTCGTGTGACATTAGCAATATCAGATTATATAAATATAAAAGACATGAAAGTCATACAGGGGCATATTTGCCCCCTTATCTTGAATTTTGTATGAATTCTAAACGTATTTTAATACTTAACCACACAGTGAAAGTGTAAAATGTGCAAACACAGTGTGTTTTTGATTGGTTTTTGCAATATTCTTGATAATGTCAATCGCATACCACTTACGACATTATCGTAGACCAGGGGTCCCCAAACTAAGGCCCGGGGGCCGAATGCGGCCCGCCCCCACATTTGGACCGGCCCTCTGAACAATGCCAGTAAAAATGTAATTTTTAATACATGTTTTACTTATATCGGTATTTGATAATAGAGGTTGGCTTTCAAACTAAAATTTCCCTTAGTTATTAACATAGCCTAATTATTTGTTAAATTCACCAACAGAATGGTACATTCAACATAATGCGTCATCGTGATTGAACAGGTGCAAAAGCAAGACTTCACTCATCTCCCAGTTACCCAAAATTTTTCAGCTGAGAAACCAGTGGCCCCATTCCCAGTTGAAAAGCCTGTGGAAGCGCTGAAAATGCTGAAGGCGGAGTTTGACGTTTGTTAAAAAACACAATGGACCAACACCAGTAGATGACATTGCACCCCAAATCATCAAGGAACTTGAACTACGAGCTTCTCCACCCTTCCACCAGACTCCAAGACCTTGGTTTCCAAATGAAATACAAAACTTGCTCTCATCTAAAAAGAGGACCACTGGGCAATAGTCCATTTCTTCTTCTCCTTAGCCCAGGTATGATGCCTCTGATGTTGTCTGTGGTTCAGGAGTGGCTTAACAAGAGGAATATGACGACTCTAGCCAAATTCCTTGACACGTCTGTGTGTGGTTTGCTCTTGATGCCTTGACACCAGCCACAGTCCATTCCTTGTGAAGTTCACCCAAATTCTTGAATCGATTTTGCTTGACAAGCCTCTCAAGGCTGAGGTTCTCTCAGTTGGTTGTGCATCTTTTTCTTCTACACTTTTTCCTTCCATTTAGCTTTTTGTTAACATGCTTGGATACAGCACTTTGTGAACAGCCAGCTTCTTTGGCAATGAATGTTTGTGGCTTACCCTCTTTGTGAAGGGTGTCAATGCTTGTCTTCCGGACAACTGTCAGATCAGCAGTCTTCCCCATGATTGTGTAGCCTAGTGAACCAAACTGAGAGACCATTTTGAAGGCTCAGGAAACCTTTGCAGGTGTTTTGAGTTGACTAGCTGATTGGCATGCCACTATATTCTAATTTTTTGAGATAGTGAATTGATGGGATTCTGTTAAATGTGAGCAAAATCATCACAATTAAAGAAACCACAGTCTTAAACTACTTCAGTCTGTGTGCATTAAATTTATTTAATACACAAGTTTCACAATTTGAGTTGAATAACTGAAATAAATGAACTTTTCCATGACATTCTAATTTACTGAGAAGCACCTGTATATCTTTTGAAAAGAAATAATCATTTTTCTGTGTGGTGCATAACAAAATAATAAACTATTCTAGCATTAAAAGGTATAATAAATACAGGTAAAATCATAATGAAATAATAATAATAATAGTAGTCAGTCCGCCCCCTGGAATTCTCTTTTATAAAACGACCCGGCCCCCCATTAAAGAAAAGAAAATTATGTGGCCCTCTCAGAAAAAAGTTTGGGGACCCCTGTCGTAGACGATACATATCGCACTCCCCTATTCCCTACACAACTATAGTCCCATGAAGCATTGTGAACAACATCAACAAAAGCATATGATCAAATAGAAGGTTTGCACGGTTTGGTCAGTTAGCCCGATGCACGGCCATATTGGAGATACTCGGATGTACACACCATGGATTGCGTGGTACTACTGAATGCGTTGTTCTGCTAAATTTTGCTGTCTAAACCACGCAAAAAATGTGTGGATGCTCCTAAATCATATAGAGAAGGATGCAGGAAAGGGCGCAATATTTTGACGAACTAAAGTTAATAGGTGGTAAAGATACGTACAAGCATAATTAATTAAGATATTAGACTAATATAACACCTACTTGAGTTGAAATGATAAGAACAAACATGGATGTTGTCAAGATTCTTGCCCTGGAAATCATGGTTCAGTTTGGCCAACCACAAACGCCTTTTGATCTTTAATCATTCAAAAAATAAATTCCGCTATGGAGAAAATAAATAAGATTTTACTTTCAGAACCAGGCTGTTACACTCTATATCACCTACAAACGTCCCATTTCAATTGGAAATAAGTCAAGAAAATAAAAAACGATTTCACAAGTGTCTTTAAGAACTCTCATTTAGCTAAGCCGAATTATTAATTAGCTGTTAGACATGTTTAACGTCTGTGCATGTTATTCGCCAGGCTGTAAATCCATCTTAATTTGTGTTTTCTTGGTTCACATTTCCTTTCCATACAGCATAATGGTCGCTTCAAGGCATTTTGAACTACGAGTACAGAATCATAATGGGAGAAGCGAGCCAGGCCGAATCGCTCAAGCATTAAATATCGTGAAAATGATCACTTCACAAATTCCCACTCATTTTACAGCTTACAGCTACATATGGTTTGCTCCTCAATAGTCAGTGGCCTTTTCTCACTGGCCCGAGGCCCTGAAAGCTTTTTAAATTTGGTCTCTCCGGCACACTCACTGAATAAATAAACCGGCTGGTTGATTATAAAAATGAAACCATGTTCCAGCTGAAAGGACCAGTGGTATGGAAAGGTTGGACCAGGACACGTCGTGATGAGTTGGCCAGCCAGCTGCACACATTCAATTCTCCATCAAAAGCATCACTATAGAAACCAAGGTGCCCACAGTAATGTGCTGGTATCTGTCATACGCTTCACTTTGAGTGGGATGGAGCTGCGTGGGACATTTTAAAGCAGGGTGATAAATAGCAATCCAGCTGACAAAGGTGGGATTACAAGATGCCACCTCTTCTATAATAGTGTTGAGGTGGACGCTATTTTAAATCAAATCAAACAAAGCATCCAGTAATGGGATGTTTTGAAGAATAGAACAATTATAAGGCACTGTTTTCCTAACAATACCCCTCCAACTCGAAAGCATTACTCATGTTACTCCAAATAACAGATGACAGGTGAAAGCATGAAAAGTGCATGGAGTCATAGGCTCAGTATTACAGCCAGCAGTCGTGTGGCTGCCCACAAAATGGCTGTGGGGTTTCAAATGTATAAATCCCTTAGTTATACAAAGCAAACACTGCGGTCTGAAACCTGAGGTCAATAATAAACTGTTTAAACATGCAGACAAAATGAAACTGTTCACAATAGTCTTGTTGTAGTTTGGTAGGCACTCAGGATAGGTTTTTTTTAGATGTCTCAGTCCTTTCAAAACAGTAACAAAGTGAGACACTACAGCACTGCTGCTGAATAAAAGCTGTATGATAATTCATTTCAGACATTGATGCATTTATCAGGAGATACTCAATTTAAACTAAACTCTGTAACTAAAATGAAAATTGTAACCATAATAAGTTATTAGTACTAGAATAAAGCCGCTCAAATGAAACAAATAATTAAATAAAATTATAAAACATATGACTACACTATCAGTCAAAGGTTTTTGGACAGTAAAATTTTAAATGTTTTTTAAAGAAGTCTTTTCTGCTCACCAGTGAATATACAGCAAAAGCACTAATATTGCGAAATATTTTTATTGTTTAAAACAACTGCTTTCTATTTGAATGTATTTTCAAATGCAATTTATTCCTGTGATCAAAGCTACATTTTCAGCATCATTTCTCCAGTCTTCAATGTCACATGATCCTTCAGAAATCATTCTAATATGCTGATTTGCTGTTTAGGAAACATTTATTATTATTATTATTATTATTATTATCAATATTTAAATCAGCATTTCTCTGAAATACAAAGCTTTTAGAACATTATACACTATACCACTCAAAAGCTCAAGTCAGTTTTTTTTTAAGAAATTATAGAAACTAATACTTTTATTTAGCAAGAATGCTTTAAATTGAACAAAAGTGATGATAAAGACATTTCTCATTTTTAATGTTAAAAAAGATAAATGCTGTTCTTCTGAACTTTATATTCATCAAAGAAACTTGAAAAATTTTATCAACATAATCAAAATAATAATAATAATAATAAATGTTTTTGAGCAAATCAGAATATTAGAATGATTTCTGAAGGATCACGTGACACTGAGTAATGGTGCTAAAAATTCAGCTTTGAAATCACAGGAATAGATTACATTTTAAAATATATTCAAATAGAAAATTATTTTAAATAGTAAAAATATTTCAAAATTTTACTGTTTTTGCTGTACTTTGGATTAAAAAAAAATGCAGGCTTGGTGAGCAGAAGAGACTAAGTAAAAAAAAAAACCATTAAAAAGCTTTCTGTCCAAAAACATCTATAAAGTCTATAATAACTTTTAATAATAAGCTTTTGAAAGCTTCTTACACTGTGAAAAAGAGAAAATATATTCATTTTTATGATTCCACAGTTGTAGCAATAGTTGTAGCAACTGGTATTTGTAAGAAATGAGAGGACCAGATATAGAAATAGCACCTTTCTTCCTACATTCTAGACAAGCTGTTCCAGAGTTTACGCTTCAGCTAAAGACAATCTCTACAAACATCCCCAGCATCATTAAATCTGACTCAGCACACAGTGTGCCATCCAGACAGAGCATCTCTCTCCCCTCCTCCTCTGTGCTATACAAGTCATGCAGCACAATAACACTGTGTATAACCAGCACTACCTGAAATAACAGACGCCTTTTCCTTTAGTTTCGTTTCTTTGCTTTACGAAGAATATCTTTGACTGAATCCTACAATGCAGCGGTTGAGCATCAGAGTCCATATGAAAAATGCATAAAGCCTCAGTTTGGGTGCTTGTGTGTTGTTGACGTAAATGAAAGCCGCATGAGTGCTGGACACTGACGTCACTTTTTAAGGTCGCGCCGGATGTTTCTTTTTCTAAATATTTGGTACTAAACGAGGCTCTGATAAAACTGCTCACATTTAAACACAGCTGAACAAGGTGTCATCGAGCAATTTGATAACGGCCCGTCTGTAATGGTTAAAAGCTACAACACAATTGTCAAATCACGCCTCCTTAACTACAGTTAGCTAGTGCGATTCATTTATGCGAGTCGGTTCCTTCGAACTGTTCGTTTCCAACAACCGGTTCTAAAACAATTCAGCAATTATTTCACGTCATGACGTAAGGTCTCTGACATCCCCGCGGTGCACATTACATGCTTTGAATATTCCAAGTAAACCATATGTGACCCTGGACCACAAAACCGGTCATAAGGGGCAGTTTTTTTAAACGTCATCTAAAATCTTTAAAAAAAATTGTTAGGATAGGATTTGGTCGAAATACAACTATTTAAAAATCTGGAATCTGAAGTTGCAAAAAAATCGAAATAACGTTACTGAGAAAATCGCCTTTAAGGTTGTCCAAATGAAGGTCTAAACAATGCATATTACTAATCAAAAATTACATTTTGATAAATAGTGCCTTGCAAAAGTACTCATACCCCTTCATTTTATTCACATTTTGTTTTGTTGCAGCATTATGTTAAACTGCTTTAAATTAGTTTTTCCCCACATCAATTTACACTCCATACACCATAATAATGACAAAGCAAAAACCAGATTTGCAAATTTTACAAATTTATTACAGATAAAACACTGAAATAAGTACATTGCCTAAGTATTCATACCCTTAACTCAGTACATAGTTGAAGCACCTTTACAGCCTCAAGTCTTTTTTGGGTATGATATGACAAGCTTTGCACATCTGCATTTGGCAATTATCTGCCATTCTTTGCCTCATCTTTTCACCTCTCAAGCTCTGTCAGTTTGGATGGGGGCTGGCAGAAATTTTCTAGAGTCCTAGTTGTTCCAATCATCTTCCATTATGGATAATGGAGGCTACATGCTTCTGTGAACCGTCAATGCAGATTTTTTATTTCTGAACTCTTCCCTAGATCATTGCCTTAACGCAAGTCTGTCACTGAGCTCTACAGGCAGTTATCTTTACCTCGGGACTTGGTTTTTGGTCTGATATGCATTTTCAGCAGTTAGACCTTTTCTGAGAGGTGTGCCTTTCTAAATCATACTCATTCAAATGAATTTGCCACAGTTTAACTCCACTCGAAGTCTAGTAACATCTAGAAGCAATATGAATGCTCCTGAGCTAAATTTCGAGTGTCCCAGAAATTAATACTTATGAAAGTATGAATATGCAAAAGGATCTTTTCAGTTTTTTATTTCTAATAAATTTGCAAAGTTGTTACAAACCTGTTTTGTGCTTTGTCATTATGGTGTGTGAGATGTAGATTGATGTGGAAAAAAGTAATTTAAACCAGTTTAACATAATGCCGCAACAAAGTAAAATGTAAAAAAAAAATGAAGGGGTGTGAATACTTTTGCAAGGCACTGTATTTACGGTAGGAAATTTACAAAATATTTTTATGGAACATGATCTTTACTTAATATCCTAATGATTTTGACAAAAGAAAAATCGACAATTTTGACCCATTTTGACAATGTACTGAGTACAAATATACTCTTGCTATTTACGACTGATTTTGTCGTCCAGGGTCACATATGTAAGCACAAATTGCTGTTTATCTCTTTTTCGGTTAAATTTTATTTATTTTTTGAATACTTAATAATTCATTACTTAGAATGAGTCTTATCAGTTTATTCCGACATCTAAAGAGAGGGTTTCTGACGCGAGAAACGAATAAGTGGGATTCGAATCTTTCAGAGTGGGTTTGTTAATACGGTTGAACCGATTCATTTAAAAGATTCGAACTTAGACTCAAAACACGATTCGTTTACGAATGGGAAATTGCTAAAGCTCATTGTGCATGTATAGGAAATAAATATTTGCTGTCTGCGTACATACAATAACACACATAAAATCATACAATAGAGGAATATGTTGCTCTATTTAACAATGTATTACGAATCGCTTATTTGGCTGATCTCATTGTCTTTGTTCAAAGGGGATACTGTGCAGAGATCAGTTGCACTGACAGCTGACAAATGAAAAGCATCATTCAGGCATCATAACGTATTTCAAACGCTTTATTGAACCAGACACTGAGAAGTCAATGCTCAATGCATGAGCTTTAAACATGACTCGATTGACAAACTGATGTCTGGACAAAGAGCACAACAAAGCGATAGGGCAATTTCATAACACTTCAGCTTTGACACGATGAGCATACGAGATGTGTTTGCATCTCGTATGTTTTTTAAATTTAAACAAATACGCGATAAATAGGTAAATAAATAAATGTTGCTTTTATTGCCAGCTGATTGAGCTGCAATTCGGTCTGGATGAGATCAGAATCCAAACTCACCTGGCGTCGTCTGTGTCTAATTGACAAGACCCGTTTCTTTCTGTGGAGCGCTCTCTCCAGTTTTGTCCGTGTGTGATGATTGATTGTAATGCATGTAGTGTTTTATTTAGCTGTGCGTGGTTCGTTGACATGCTACATCACATGTCGCATCAAAACAGACGTCTGTCTCAGCTCTGATCGGCATTACTCAAAAATATATTCTGTTTAATATGTCACGCCCACAACAAATGTATCTGGGCTTTGTTGTAACGACGGTGCTAGTATATGTGCTTTGTCTGCCAGCCTCGTGGTTGGAGACCTGTATTGGTGGATTTTAGATATTTAGTGAGTTATGTTATATCATTTTTATGTTTTTTATAAATTGTCAGTGGCTTGAAGCATTCTGCGATAGGCAAAAAAATCGCGTATCACCTATATATAAAGGCAAATAATCTGTTTGTAATAATACTACCAAAAACATAACGAGGAATTAAAAACGTAAACATAATGAGCGTTAAAGAACGATTGTGGGTTTTCGGTTTTGGTTCTGTGTCTAATGTTAACGTTAAACACGAGATCAACTCAGTAGAGCTGCCGAAAGCGGTGCATTGTGGGTATTGCGTCCTTGCGCACGTTTTTATCCAGCATGGCAGGCAAAAACAAGAGGTATGTTACATTTTTAGCTATTTAACTTCGCATGCATAATCATATATTATTGTTTGAGTTAAATTACAGTGACTCTAACTGTATACGGAGGTGTCAGAGCTCAATTCACTTCATTAAACACTTATATGATTCTATATTTAACGATAGCTAGCTAGTTCTAGCTACTGATGAGCTAAAATTCAACTGTCTTTTAAAAGGATACGCATATTAACATTTATGGCGAGAACGTTATCGTGTTGACAGTAAAAAAATATTAGTTGAGTCTGAAGTGATTTTTGGATTTTTCCATCATAATCAGCTCCAAAATGAGTTTGGAAACAGTTATTTTCTGGTGTACTGAAACTACATGTGATTGCTAAACAGTTGGTTGAATATTAAAGAGACGTTTGCTGTTGTAACCTAAGCACTTTCTGTATGTAATTTCTAAATCACATTCTTGACATTTTAACTAGGGAAGTTGTCTAAACATGCTTCCCGGAGAGCATTGAGTTGAGTAACGTTAGTTTTATACTAGTAAAAACTATACTTATTAAGAAATGAACAGCACTTTTGAGTAATATTTGTCATGTTGGAGACTTAAGAGATGTCAGTCTATATAATTGTATATAAACAGCTATATATTTTCATGTATAAAGGCCACAATAATGATTAGAAAAAATTGTTATTTGAAAAATATTTTGTTTCTATTACACCACTTTTTTTTAAACACTGTCGGTACTGTGATGTTACATGCGTTATTTAAATTACATATTTATTTTAATCAATTCATTTATATCAAATAAAACATTTTTGTTTCAATCAATTAAATATATATTTTAATCTATTTTTATTTAATTTGTATTATTATTTGTGTTTACACGGTATTTCCTCTAAACTACCTTTCCACTAAACTGGCCCCAGTTTAAAAACCCCTGATCTAGAATAAGCTGTTCTATTCTGCATAGAGGGGATCATGTGACAAGCATGTCATAAAGCATTACTGTACACTGCCAGTCAAAAGTTTTTGAATAGTAAGATTTTTAATGTTTTTTAAACAAGTCTCTTCTGCTCGCCAAGCCTGCGTTTATTTGATCCAAAGCACAGCAAAAGCAGTAATATTGTAACAGTAGTGTTATATTTTAGTAATATTTTAAAATAACCACTTTCTATTTGAACATATTTTAAAATGTAATTTATTCCTGTGATTTCAAAGTTCAATTTTTAGCATCATTATTCCAGTCTTCAGTGTCACATGATCCTTCATTTGCTGCTCAAATAACATTTATTATTATTATGTTCTGCATAGAACAGCAATTATCTGAAATAGAAATCTTTTGTAACATTCTAAATGTAACATTGTAACATTCTTTTCATCACTTTGATCAGTTTAAATCATCCTTGCTAAATTAATGTATTAGTTCCTATAATATATACCGACACCAAGCTTTTGAAAGGTATAGTGTATACTGTTACAAAAGCTTTTTATTTCAGGTAAATTAGTGATGTGCTATCTATGTTTGTGCAGGAAGCTGGAGGATCTCAGCGTAGATGAGTTCATGTTATCTGGGTTTGATTCTGATGAGGAAGATGATTGTGAAAATGAGGAATCAACACAACAGAAAGGGAAGGTCAAGAAACCAGCACCTCAGAAGACGTAAGTGTGGCTTTCAATTTTTAATGGTAATTCCAGTATCCAATTTTTATTCCCATTACCTGCTACATTCTGCAAATGTTGGGAGAGTATATGTTATTGTTATCACTGGAGAAAGCTAGTGAGATAACAAGTCCTGTATTTCTGGTGATCTAACTCTGATGAACTGTGTCACAGGTCTGTCAAAAAGCATGGCAAGGCATCTGAGCACAAGGACCAGCTGTCAGCCCTCAAGAGCAAAGACCCAGAATTCTATGAGTTTTTACAACAAAATGACCAGAAGCTCCTGAATTTTGATGAGACTGATAGTGAAGAAGATGAGGAAGAGGACGAAGAGGAGCGGATGTACCACAAACTCCCTTCTAAGCTGAAAGTCAGTCGTTTAGTTCTTCCTATGTGAATGTTTGTGTTTTCCTTGGAATATTGAAAAATCACAGTTTTTATGTGACTAGGAAGCCGATGATGATAATGACAAGGAGGAATCAGGGAAAAAGTCTAAAGAAGCTACCAAAGTCACAGAAGCAATGATTGACAATTGGAGAACTGAACTCGGGGTAATGTGTTTATATTCTGTTTCATTCAGTGTTTTTCATCTGGAACTTCCAGATGATCAGTACAAGCTCTTATTTATTGTCCAAAGTGGATGCTTAGCTGTAGTGGATGATCAATGTGTTTTTTTTCCCTTTTCTTTTAAGCTGGATTTTTTTTAATAGTAAATGAGACATCTTGAATTTAATTACACTGAAAAACCCTTGAATGTAAATTTTCCATTGACAGCATGGCTAGCTGTAGATTTTGAAACTGACACAAGGGGGAGATATTGTTATTCCTGGTGAAGAATCACCAATCAGTGAAAGCAAAAGAGTAGGGACCCCATCACTACTGTTTAAAAGTTTGGGGTCAGTAATTTGTTTTCAAGAAGTTTATTTAGCAAGGATGCATTAAATAAAAATTAAAAAAAAGACATTTCTAATGTTAAAAAGATTTTATTTCAAATAAATTCAGTTCTTTTGAATGGTCTAATAATCAAGGAATCCTAAAAACAATCACAAAATGTTAAGCAGCTGTTTTCAACATATTAGAATGATTTCTGGAGGATTGTGTGACACTGAAGACTAAGAGTAATGATGCTGAAATTTCAGCTTTACCATCACAGAAATACTTAACATTTTAAAATATGTATATAATTCTGCCATTCAAATGTTTAAGACAGTAAGAGTTTTAATGTTATAAAGAAGTCTCTTATGCTCATCAAAGTTGCATTTATTTGTTCAAAAATACTGAAAAAAAACAGTAATATTGTGAAATGTTATTGCAGTTTAAAACAACAGTTCTATTTTAATATAATTTTTAAATTATAATTTATTTCTGTGATGAAATAATGATAATGATTTATAATTAGTATTGAAAAGTGTTATGCTGTTTAATATTTTTGGAAACTGAAACTTTTTTAGGATTCTTTGATGAGTTAAAAAGAACAGCACTGATTCAAAATAGAAATCTTTTCTAACAATACAAGTCTTCATTATTCAGTATTCATTACTTCATTATTTATCAATTTAACACATACACATAAAAGTAAACATTTCTTTCAAAGACAGAAAGAAAGAAAGAAAAAATGTACAGCCCCTAAATCTGTAATGTAATTGTAGTGTACATTGTTACACAAAAAAAGTCTATTTTAAATAAATGCTGTTGTTTTTAGCAATTTTTTTGTTTAAAGAATCCTGAAAAAAGGATCACAGGTTCAAACTAAATATTAAGCATCACAATTGTTTCAACATTTATAATAAATTAGCATATTAGAATGACTTCTGATGAATCATGTGACACTAAAGCCTGGACTAATGATTCTGAAAGTTTAGCTCTGATCACAGGTTTAAAATTGCATTTTAAAATATATTCAAATAAAAAGCAGTTATTTTAAATAGTAAAAATATTTCACAATATTCCTTTTGCTGTATTTTGGACCATGCAGGCTTAAATGCAGGCTTGGTGAGCAGAAAAAATCTTACTGTTCAAATTACTGTTTAAATTGCAATAATATTTTACAATGCTACAGTTTTTTTCTGTATTTTTAATCAAATAAATGCCGCCTTGGTGAGCAGAAAAGCCTTCTTTAAAAACATTAAAAATTTGACTGATTCCAAACTTTTGAATGGCAGTGTATGTATATGTTTTAATTATTTATTTATTTATTATACTATTATTGAAGTACTATTTACTATTTCACTACTGTATTTCAAATCAAATAGTTGCAGCCTTGGTAGCATAAACTCAACATAAAAAAAAAACATTTTGAACAATGGTGTGCGTGTGTGTGTGTGTGTATATTATACTTTCCTTTTTTTTGCTTTTTTTGCTTTAAATCAAAGTTTATAATGTTGTGATTCATCTGGGAGCTGGTAGGTTTGATTCATGGTTTAGCACTCTTTATTGAATCTTTTTCTAATGTTTTTCTTTCCAGAAAGAGCCTACGGCAAAATTGATTAGGGACATCACACAAGCCTTCAAGGCTGCCGTGGCTACAACAAAGGGCGACTCTGAGGAGCAATGTCGATATACTATCTCAGACAGCGCGGGTAACTAACTGTCTTATTTAGGGCACTCGCTTACAGAGCGGAATATGTTTAATGTGCTTACTGACAGCCTCTATCTGTTTTCCATTTACAGTATTCAATTCCCTCATCCTGTTCTGCATAAAGGACATGCATGCAGCTCTGAACAAAATGCTGAAGCTGAAAGCTCCAGAGAAAGGCCAGAAAAAGTAACAGCTTTGTTTCTTTTGCTGTACAGACAGATGTTTAGATCACTCACATTTTTTTTTTTTTTTTATGTAACTGTGCTAATCTATATTTTCAGATTGATACTTCCATCCTCAAGTCCCAGGTGGCAGAAAAACCAGATTGATATTAAGATGTATGTTGCTGGTGTTGTCCAGGTAGATTTTTCCCCACATCTTTGTCACTTAGTTTTTAGTTGGTTCTATAATCCCAGTGCTAACATGTGATGCTTTTTCTTTTCTCCTTAGCTCCTCTCCAGTTTAACCCAGGCCACAGTCATAGCTGCAGTTCTCCGTCACGCCAACCAGATGGTGCCATACTACCTGTGTCTGCCAAAACAGTGCAGGCACTTTCTCAAAGTAAGCACTGCAAATCAGTGGCACTGACTTAGACAGAAATGGTGCTTAGTGAACTGAGATGGATGTTTTTAATCAAACAACTAAAAAAAAGTCAGCATCTGTGGTGTTTTTTGTTTGTGACACTAGAGTCTGATCAAACACTGGAGCACAGGAGAGGAGACTGTGAGGGTCCTTGCCTTCTTGGCTCTCAACAAAATCTGCCAAAACAAACAGGAAAACTACTTAAACTCTGTTCTTAAGGTGAGTTAGGTTTTGTGATGACATTTTCTTTTGTAGTAAATGTTCCTGACTGCAATGTGCATTACAGCAGTACTGTCATATATCTGTTGTTTTCTCAAATACCATAAGTAGCTAGAAAATATGACTTGACAAAAAATAATTGCTTAAATATGAAAATTGAGTTGAATATTGACTGATGTCCTAATTAAAGGGGCTATATGTAACTTTTTCCCCAAAATAAACGTAACAATAGCTTTTTTATTTGACCATTTATGACTCAAACATCTCCTGGTGAGCATACTGACACCTTGTCAGCTCACAGTGGGTGCACCTATAAGCCTGTATCCTATTTTTCCTATGTTTGCTGTCTGCGGATGTGACGTCAAGCGCGTTCATGTTAAACGTTTCAGATCACTCTGCCACCACCGCTAGTCATATATATTGCAAACAAACTTAGTTTCTCAAACAATATATGTATTTGACTGTTCTTACCTCTGTAAACATAATGTTGACTTCTTTGCAGCGGATGACTTTTGAAGTGTGTACGTATGAGAGCGAGCAGAGAGGAAGAGCAATTCCGTTTTTTGGCCACAGGTGTCAGTCGCGAGTTTAAATTTCAGAAAGTTACATATAGCCCCTTTAAGTGACAATCTAATAAATTGTTTGGGCTTGGTTTACTTTTTAAAATGCTTTTAAAACCTCTTATGCTCACCAAGGCTGCATTTATTTGATCAAAAATACAGTAAAATCAGTAATATTGTGAAAATAACATTTCTAATTTAATGTATGAATTTTAAGCAGACATTACACCAGTCTTCAGTGTCACATGATCCTTCAGAAATCTTTTTAATATGCTGATTTTGTGCTCAAGAAACATTTATATTGTTGGAAATGGCTGATACTTTTTAGGCTTCTTTGATTAAAGGAGAAGTCCGGTGTGATATTGACCTAAAGTGTATTGAATCATGATACCGAGTGTGAACGTACCTTGAATATCTCATCTCGGTTTGTGTCCTGCTGTCCGAAATCTGGGGTTAGTTAGCCGATGCTAACAACAGGTTGTCAATGAGAGTCAATAGGGCATCGAAGTAGCCATGTAAATAAATCACTGTTTTATGCCATTTACGAGGCACAAAGTAGCGCCACATCTCATTGGTAGACTTCCAAGTAGGGCTGCACGATTTGGAGAAAAAATCTAATTGCGATTTTTCTGATCAAAATTGCGATTTGCGATTTAAAATGCGATTTACTACTATTTCATAAAAGAGCTACAGGTTTGATATGGTGGTTTTAACAGAAACAAAGAAAGACCAAGCATAATCACAAAGTATGCTACACTGTTCTACTGTTTATTTAAAACCTCTTAAACATTGTTGCCTTTTTTAAAATAAAGTTGTCAGTTATCATGACAAATTAAGAAAATAACTACAGTATCTTAAATAAAATAAAATTAAATTAACAATTAAAATTATATAATAAAATATTATTAAAATCTTAAACTTTTAGGAATCCAAACACACTGTAAACAATTTTACATCAGTAAAACACTGATGATAACCTACATTAAGAGACACTTTGTTGGGAAGTTGAGCCGCTGCTCCCGCTCATCTTTTCCAAATGGCGTTAACGTTATTTGCTCAGTACATGCAGTAGAGACCTGCACTCCTACGGGAGTATAGCGGGACCCGACGCACAAGGATAGGCAGTCAGGTGTTTAAGTTAGAATCCACTCACTGCTCAAACATTCTTGCACAGTGCTGAATATTGCGTGCTCGCGAATTAAAACACACGAAGTGTAGACATTGTGAAAGATTCATCGTGCATAATATTCATTGTGTTAGAGCTTTATGAGATCGCAAATGAACTGAGATGTCAACTTTAGCTTTGTCTGCTTGCATTCTGCTCTGGATACACACAGTAGCTCATGATTGCTCTTAATTCTGTTAAGAATAACAGTGGTTTGTGAATGTTGATGCTTAGCCTATATAACAAATATTTTATCGGGGACGTTTATGCTGGGGTTTTGTGAAACTTACGAGATGTTACAAAACTGTTTCATGTAAATTCAATTGATGTACTGAAAAAAACTATATAGGTTACTTTTATGCGGGCAGGAGCGGGACAAAACATGAATGTCGAGGTAGGAACGGACCGAGATCAACATATTTCTGCGGAGGCGGGACTGAAAAATACGGCCCGTGCATGTCTCTACATGCAGTGTTAAAATGCCCCCTATTGGTTAAACTCTGCATCAAACGTAATATAAGCATGAAGACGTAATATGCACTTGAAGTGACCTGTCAAAAACGACTTATATGCTTGTTACCACATTTGATAATAAATCAAAATAATCGCAGCTCTTGCGATTTGAAAATCGCACCCTTTCAAATTCGCGATTTCGGTTTAAAAACGATTAATCGTGCAGCCCTACTTCCAAGGGCCCTGACATTTAAAACGAGACATTGAGAACTTTGAAAAAGCACCGGTAGTTTATTTACGAGAAGATTTATACAGACATTCCCCTTAGTAAAATCACCGGCCGCTCGACACTCGACTTATCGTGACTAAATTCAAGATGGCGGCGACCGGGTTTTTTTCTTGCAGGAACTGTCTGTATAAATCTTCTCGTAAATAAACTACCGGTGCTTTTTCTGAGTTCTCAATGTCTCGTTTTAAATGTCAGGGCCCTTGGAAGTCTACCAATGAAGTGTGGAGCTACTTTGTGCCTCGTAAATGGCATAAAACAGTGATTTATTTACATGGCTACTTAGATGCCCTATTGACTCTCATTGACAACCTGTTGTGAGCATCGGCTAACTAACCCCAGATTTCGGACAGCAGGACACAAACCGAGATGAGATATGCAAGGTACGTTCACACTCGGTATCATGATTCAATACACTTCAGGTCAATATCACACCGGAGTTCTCCTTTAACAGAAAGTTTACAAGAACAGCATTTATTTAAAATAGAAGTCCTTTGTATCACTGTAAATGTCTTTACTGTTACATTTGATCTATTTCATATGAAAGCCTCTTTTCACCACTTAAAAGGTTATTACAACTTTTTATCTGACAATTCCTACTTTTTTTTTTCCCTCTGAATTGCGTGGTCCAAACGTGGTAGTTTTTTTAGAATTGTGAGAAATAAACTCGCAATTGCGACTTTTTTCTTCCAAATGCGAGTTTGTATCTTGCCACTCAGATTTTTTTTTTTTCACAATTGCGAGTTTGTCTGCGAGTCAATTCTGACTTTTTGTTTTCACACAATTCTGACTTTTTTTCTCAGAATTGTGAGATATAAACTTGCAATTGTGAGTTATAAAGTCCAATTTTGAGGGGGAAAAAGACTGTTGTTCTCAGAATTGCGAGTTAATATCTCACAATTCTGACTTAATAACTTGCAGTTGCGTGTTATAATGTCACAATTGTGAGTTATAAACTCGCAATTCTGAAAAAAAAGTCAGAATTGTGAGAAATCGCAGTTGTGACTTTATAACGCAATTCTGACTTTCATGCTATTCTGATTGAATTTCTCAGAATTGTAAGTTTATATCTTACAATTCTGAAAGAAAATAGAGAGTTATAAAGTCAGAATTGCATGACAAACACGCAGTTGCGAGTTATAAAGTCAGAACCGTGAGACAACTTACTATTCTGACTTATTTTTTCTCGGAATTGCGTGAAAAACTCATAATTGCAAGGAATAAAGTCAGAATTGTAAGTTAAAAATTCTGACTTTTCTTGCAAATGCAAGTTTGTATCTTGCAAATCTGACTTTTTTTTTTACAATTGTGAGTTTGTCTCACAATTCTAACTTATTGTTTGCTCGCAATTTGAAATTGTGAGATGTAATCACAATTACCTCGTTTTATTTATTCAGTGGTAGAAACAGGCTTTCCTAATTTCACGTGTGCTTGCTAATTAAATTCATTTTTACAAAATAAATTTTCATTTGTAATGATGAAATGCTAATGAAGATAATCATTATACATGGTTCCTTACTAAAATTGAGTTTTCTGTTTGCAGCAAATGTACATCGCCTATGTAAAGAACTGCAAGTTCACGTCTCCCAACACACTTCCCATGATTAATTTCATGCAGCGGACACTCACTGAGATGTACGCACTGGACACACAGGTGTCCTACCAGCATACCTTTATTTACATCCGTCAGCTAGCCATCCACCTCAGGAACGCCATGAATTTGAAGAAGAAGGTAGTTTGAAATCTTGACCTGTATTTTTTTTTGTGTGTGTGTGTGTATGTGTTGAAAAAATTATTCTTTGAAGTTAACAGAAAAATAAAATTGAATAAATAAATAAAAATATTTATTTTCTTAATCCTGAAGCTATCGTCAATCATCTGTGTTTGTTAGTCCAAAGAAAAATCTTTATTTTTAAAATTGCTGTTTAAGAATTGTTAGGCATTGTTGACTCAATTGTAAAACTGAGTTCAACTTTACATATATTTTTTCCTTTTTGTATTACTTTGTCACTAAGAAATATGTCCAATGTATTTTTTGCAGATGTCAGCTTATCTCTGTATTTTTCTATTTTGTGCATCCTCAGGAGACATACCAGTCTGTGTATAACTGGCAGTATGTGCACTGTCTGTATCTGTGGTGTCGAGTATTGAGCACCATTTACCCAAGTGAGGTTTTGGAGCCATTGATCTACCCATTGTGTCAAGTCATTATCGGCTGCATCAAGTATGATTGATTGTTTGTTTATTTTTTTTGCCAATTGCTTTTTTGCTCAGCATTTTTAAAGAGATATTTACCAACTTTGAGTATATCACATCAGTCAAAAAAGTCATTAATGTAGGGCTGCATGATTAAAATAAAACATATTAAAACTGATGCTGCAGAAGGAAAAACTATGCATTAAGAGCCACTTTTGAATATGAAGGTGTGTACTTTTTTTATTTTGCTTAAATATCATGTTTTTTTTTTTTATTACTGCCCTTCAGAAGCCACAGAAGATACTTGGATGTTTCCCAAAAGACAAAATAAGTTAAATCTGCTAATTCAATTTAATGCATTGTATTTCTTTCTGAAGCATCAGTGAGCGTTTGAACCTTCTGTAATAGATGCATATGAGTCCCCAAGTTGTCCTCAGATGGATCTCAAAATCATACAGTCATTGTTGGAAAGGGTTCAAATACACAAAAATGCTGGAAAATCAAAGAATTTGTGGGACCTGAAAGATTTTTCTAAAGAACAGCAGGCAGTTTAACTGTTCAGGAAAAACAAGGGACTCATGAACAACTATCACTAAACAAAAAAAAAACTACTTAGCTATGGATCATTCAGATAACAACACAGTATTAAGAATTAAGTGTATGTAAATGTTTGAACAAGATCATTTTTATAATTTCAATAATACATTTTTATAAATTCAACTATATGTAAATATGTCTTATTCAGGTCAGTACTAAATAAAAATAACATGCATTTTGTATGATCCCTCATATCTTGGTAAAATAACTTTTTGCAGATTCTGCAAGGTGCATGTAAACTTTTGACTTCAGGTGTAATTATTATCTTACAGTCAGATACTGTATATAATCACAAGTTTTTTTTGTGAAATTGTGCAATCCTACAAACAAGAATAGCAAACTTAGATATTTTTAATTTAGATGCAGTTTTTTAATCAGGCAAATTACAATCTATTTATTTTTAGTGAGCTACTCTGTAAATGCTATTATTAGTTACTGTCTTGACAGCTTCTACCAGCAGGTGGCGCCCTTAACCACATTTAAGATTGCATTTCTCAGTGTGTCGATTTGAGCTCAGAACTTCAGCTCTGAATTCTAGATTACTTTACTGCCTGCTAAAATGAAGATCTTACTAAAGACTGAAGATTTGAATATTAAAAATGATGCTACAAATCCACATTATTTGTTTGCTTACAGAAACTACTGTTTTCATTTCAACTCTTATCAAGTCATTAATGGTTCTATTGTTTGTTTTTGTGTGTTTATTTGTAGGCTTGTGCCCACCTCCCGGTATTACCCTCTGCGAATGCATTGTGTCAGAGCGATCATCCTGCTATCTGCCAACACCAAGACATTCGTGCCCGCCCTGCCCTTCCTTCTAGAGGTGAGACTGGCATATCATGCCGTCATCCACTGTTCTCATGTCTCCCAGGCTGCCTTGAATAAACAGGCTCCTGTGTGGGTGGACGTGGTTTGGGCATGAGTACTGTACCCACGGCGTTTGTCATCATGGTCGTCCCACTTTTTTACAGTTAACTATAAAAAGACTTCTCCATGCGCTGACCTTTCATCGCATCTGAAGTACAATAACAAGAAATCTTCCTATGAAGAATCTACCAGCTAAAGGGTCAATTTGTGAGTTGAACTAGCGTATATTTTGTACTTCAATATATGTGACCCTGGACCCTATATATTTGTTGCAATAGCCAAAAATACATAGTATGGGTCAAAATTATCGATTTTTGTTTTATGCCAAAAATCATTATGATATTAAGTAAAGATCATGTTCCATGAAGATATTTGTAAATTTCCTACTGTAAATATACCATAATATGCATTTATAAGAACTTCATTTGGACAACTTTAAATGCAATTTTCTCAGAATTTAGTTTTTTTTTTTTTTTTTTTTGCATCTTCAGATTCTAGATTTTCTAATAGTTGTATCTTGGCCAAATATTTTCCTATTCTAACAAACCATACATAAATGGAAACCTTGCTTATTCATTTTTTAAAAAAAAAAAGTACCTTTATGATTGGTTTGTGGTCCAGGGTTACATATGTTGTTGGTTTTGAAGATTCATTAATCTGATGATTGATTCATTAAGAAGTGCAGGGGTTAAGCATGCTAACAGTGTGCTGTGCTCATACTGCTAGACTGTGAGTGCTGTAAACGGATAAAGTTACCTGTCTTCGTCCCTCCCATAGTTCACCCAAAAATGAAAATTCTGTCATTAATTACTCCCCTCACGTCGTTCTAAACTTCGGTCATCTTCAGAACACAAGTTAAGATATTTTTGATGAAGTCTGAGAGCTTTCTGACCCTGCATAAACAGCAACAGGACTACCACGTTCAAGGCCCAGAAAGGTAGTAAGAACATTGTGAAAATAACTGTGGTAGTACCGTTGCTGTCTATTCAGGGTCAGAAAGCTCTCAGATTTCATCAAAAATATATTTATTTGTGTTCCATAGATGAACGAAGGTCTTACGGGTTTAGAATGACTTGAGGGTGAGTAATTAAAGACAGAAATTTCTTATTTTTTTGGTCTCTTCACTCTCTTAAATTTTTTTTGCAACAAATCCACAGTTTATTTATTTATTTATTTATTTGTAATTTTTAAATTAAGTACATATTAACTGTTATTCACTTACAGTTACTTAGGCAGTGAAATTGTATACAATTGACCAATAGCCAAATACACTACTGTTAAAAAGTTTAAAAAATATTTTTTTTTCTTGAACTTTTATGTGTCAAGGACTCACTAAATTCATCAAAAGTGACAGTCAAGACATTTGTAATTTTACAAAAGATTTCTTTTCTAAATAAATGCTGTTGTTTTCCACATATATGATTATATGATAATATTGAGCAGCACAACTGTTTTGAAATTGATAAGAAATGTTTCTTGATCCAAATCAACATATTAGAATGAATTCTTAAGGATCAAGACTGGAGTTATAGTTGCTGAAAATTCAGCTTTGCCATCACAGGAATAAATTACATTTTAAAATATTAAAATAGAAAAGTTCTTTTTAAAATGTGATAGAATTTTAATATAATTGTTTCACACCTTGTCCTAACTACATGCGACGCAACAAAATGAGTGACATGCAATTTGGCTGACAGAATATCACAGCCATTCGAAAGCACAGGAGTGCACTGCACTCCCAACAAAATAGTTTACAATGTAATTCATAAATATTCAACCTTTTTAACATTATTAAACCTACATACTGAGTGACTTATACAGTCTTTGTCATGGAAAACACTTATTCGTTCGCATTCAGTTTTAAGGTGTTTTATTTACATTTATTTTCAAGATCTGAGGTAAATAATCTATAATTAATTTCAGTATGGCCATAAATGTCACAAAATATGATATTCACACTCACATTAGACACGTTAAACATTGAATAAAGCACATAATCAGAACCTGACATTATATATGTCATAGTTTGTATGTTGTTGTTCAAGCCGCAACGTCGCAGAAATAGAAACCTAAAAAATTCTAAAATAGAAATTTTGCGTCCTGCCATCACGGCTAGTTAGGGTAAAAACTCAGATTGACATGGAAAAGATACCTTTCACCGTGTCGTCGTGTCGCATGTAGTTAGGACATGGTGTTACTGTATTTTTAACCAAATAATTACAGCCTTTGTGAGCGTAAAATACTTATTCACAAAAATAAGTGACTATATAAGTATATATAAGACATAGATAAGTACTTTATCTGTTTATGCAAACTCACATTCAACCACTTTTCAAATTCCAATTAATTCCTGATGGCTGAAACCTCAAACTTGTAAATCTCTTAGATTGCACAGCTGTACTTAGTTGTCAACAGGAATCTAAATTGGGTTTTTGAACACAAGAACTTGTACAATACGGATGCTCCCTAATATCACATCTGATTGGGTTCTGATGCAGCCAAGTTATACATGTAGTTGTTCAGAAAACCCACCAACTAGTCACTATTGGAAAATTAAAACCCAAAAAGTAAGACAAGACAAGCTACCTAAACGGTCGACAAGCTTTGAATTAAAGCCTGAAAGATAAAAGACCCCAGAGATCAGAGTGTGCGGTCTGCATGAATGCGCATCCTAATGTGTGCGAACGCTGCGCGTCTTCGTTTTTGGGAGAAGTAGAGGTCACAAACTGTCAACATTTTCCACAGTGTGAGGCGGGTGACAAAACGTGTGTGTTTGTGTGTGGCTGGCGTGGGCCCCTGCGGTGACAGCTGTTGTGAGAATAGAAGCGTGGAGGCGACAGCAGCCGAGACCAACGGAAGGGAGGGATGGGGACGAGGGGGGGTGGTCACTGCTTGGCTGCGATCTCCCACCAGTCCTGACCATACTGCGATAAAGCCTGGGGGGGAAGAGCGTACGTGTGTGTCCGTATATATATATGTGTGTGTGTGTGTGTGTGTGTGTGTGTGTGTGTGTGTGTGTGTGTGTGTGTGTGTGTGTGTGTGTGTGTGTGTACGAGGGAGGTCTGTGGTTCTCACTCAGCTCTCAAACGTGTTGCGCAGACCACATCCTCTGTCAGTGTGGCGACTCCCACCGACCCCCTTCTTGCTCCCTCTGTTTATTTGTGATGCAGTCCACTTCCTGTTTTCGCGCTCATGTTGAAAAGTAGGCGTGCGGCGAAGTAGAGTAGGGCATGGCTGTCTCTTTATTTTTCTCTTTTCCCGCTCTTTCTCCCTCTCTCTCTTTATCTGCGCTCTATGATTTCAAGCTTCCTGTTGCAGTAGCCCCTGAGCGTATCAGGTTGGGACCATGCGCCACCACTTCCTCCTGTGTCCCGCAGGCCGACACCACATCCGTTGTTTTCACAGACCGGCCGTCCATGAGCACATACACATACGCACACACACAAACACCTCGCTGCTTCTAGATGACCTCGTCATTTCAACTGCTCTCAAATGCGGAAGTGCAGAGAGAGTTATGGGAGAAGTCATAGCCATGTGCCATGCACCATGTATGTTTGCTAGAGTGACAGCATCTTTCAATTGTTAATTGTGGAGAAAGTATTGTGAAAAGTATTCAAATTTGTTGCCTGCAGAAATGTGGATTATGCGGAATAGTTGTATATAAATTAAAAAGCCAAGTTACTTTTACTACACAGCAGATTTTTGATCACATTTTTTTGTACTGCTAGGTTTAAAAAAGCGATAAAATGATTAAATAAATAATTAACATATTCATTTTAATGAATCAGTTCACTCAGGTTCAAAAGTTTGTGGTATGTAAGATGCAAAAAGTCTCCCATGCTCACTAAGGCTGCATTTATTTGATTAAAAATACAGTAAAAACAGCAAAATTGTGAGATACTGTTAAAATTTAATATAACTCTTTTCTATTTCTAATATATTTAAAAGTGTAATTTATTCCTGTGATGTCCAGCAACCATTCCTCCAGTCTTCAGTGTCACATGATCTGTCAGAAGTCATTCTAATATGCTGATTTGGTGCTCAAGAAACATTTCTTATTATTATCAATGTTGAAAACAGTTAAACAGCTGACTTCCGGTTTGGCTCGAAAAAGATGGCAGCATAGGAGAACGTGATCCCGACTTTTGAGGTGAAAACAGCCCACAACAACTCGAATTCGCAACAACTTTTGCAAAAAGTTAAAATAAGAAAGGGGCTTAAAGATGCCAAAAAACAAAATCAAAAAGAAATCTACACAGAGGGTGCAACACGAGAGAGATGTAGACGAACACACTTCGCCGGCCAGCAGCGCCATGGAGGACAACGACGCGCTAATAGACGAAGGAGAACAAGCTAGCAACGCAAGTCTGGATCTTATACTCAGAGAACTGAGGGAATTCAGGAAAGATAATGACACACAGTTGAAGGGGATCCGAGAAGATATAAATAAGACAAATACGAGAGTGGAAGAGGCCGAGGAAAGGATCAAAGACGCTGAAACTCGAATACAAACCAACGAGGAAGCAGTAACTGAGATGCTTAAACTGCATATTGAAATGGACGCTAAGTTGACGGATCTGGAGGGACGGTCCAGAAGAGAAAATATTAGGATACACGGTGTCAAAGAGGGATCGGAAGACGATGCACTTTCAATGGTTGATTTCGTGGAGCGTTTATTAAGGCACAAACTGGAGTTGCCAGAGTCAGCTGAAGTGCGAGTTGAGAGAGCGCACCGCGCGCTCGTCCCAAAGCCACCACCAAATGCGGCGCCAAGATCCATCGTTGCCAAAATGGCCAGCTACAGAACAAAAGAAGAAATATTAAAATTAGCCTGGCAGAAACGTGGATTTGAATATTTGGGTAACAAAGTTAACCTGGATCATGATTACGCACCGGAGGTTCTAAAGCAACGCAAGGAATATGCAGAGGCGAAATCTGTGTTAAAAGAGAAGAAAATCCGGTTCCAAACTCCATTCCCAGCAAAGATGAGAGTATTTTATCCAGAGGGACCGGTGTTATATAGCTCGGTGGAGGAAGCAACTAGCGACTTGGCGAAGAGGGGATTCCCGGTAACGGTCATCAAACGCCCGGAGACCATTATGGAACAAATCCGACATCTAACGTGGCGCACAGTGAGGAAGACCAGGGGTCAGATGAGTAAGGATCGGACCCGGGATTACAAGGAGAAACTCCAAGCATTCAGACGACAGGAACAGGAGTAACGATAGGACGTAAAAACTGACATATTGCGAGGACTGCCGGTGATGTTTTTGTGGGTTTTTTTTCCTTTCTCTCTCTCCACTTTTTTTTTCTCGTCTCTTTTTTTGCGCTCCTTTTAAAATTAAAAAAGATGTCCCCGAAGAGATAGTTAAAACGAGACGCATAAGGGATTTCTTTGTTTTAAAATTTTTTTGGAACTACGCTAAATGTGGCAACAGAGATTATTACAATGGTCGGGTGTTCTATCTGTGCTGTGAAAGGAATGGACAGCGGCCGAATAGCGCATGAAGGCCCACTCACACCTACAGGTGAGAGAGGCCCTCCCTCAAAGCCCCCCTTTCATCGGGGCTTACTCAGGGTCATTTCGAGGACCCCACAGTTGGAAGTCAACATGTTTTTTTTTTTGTATTCAGTATTTGTTCAAAGACAATTCAATGTTCTTTTTGCAGCTGTTGTTCTATACAGCTCTTATGTTTATATAATAGTTGTTTATGTATGTTCAGGGAGTGTATGGATTGCACCTGATTTTGTTGTCTCAAAAACACCCAGACAATCAGATTATGGCTAATGGCAAGATAAAAATTACTTCATATAATGTAAACGGCTTGTTAAATCCTATAAAACGTAATAAGATAATAACTAAAATGAAAAAAGAACAAGCACAAATAGTATATCTACAAGAAACCCACCTGGACTCCAAGGAACACGAGAAATTGAAAAGAATGGGTTTTACAAGCGTATTTTCTTCTTCTTATAAAGGTGGGCGAAGGAGAGGAGTTGCTATCCTTATATCAAGTAAATTACACTTTGAAAAAGTATCCGAAATAAGTGACAGGGAGGGACGATTTATTTTAGTAAGAGGAAACATTGAGGATAACCCAATAACGTTGCTAAACATATATGCACCACCCGGAAGTGATATCGACTTCTTTAAGAAAGTCGTTAATATGATGGTATCAGAGACAGTAGGCCTTCTAATCTGTGGGGGGGATTTAAATGTACATTTACAGCCAAAACTAGATATTTCCACTGGGAAAGCCCAGAATACAAAATTATTGATCAAGAAAATTAACACAATATTTGAGGAGGTTGGGTTAATTGATATATGGAGAGATTTGCATCCCAATCAAAGAGATTATACCCATTACTCCTCACCTCACTCATTGTATACGAGAATAGATTATTTCCTAATATTTGGAAAGGACAAAGATAAAATAAACACATGTGAAATTGGAACAATAGATTTGAGCGACCATGCACCAGTAAATCTATCTTTAGATCTAAACTTACAACCAAAAATGAATAACTGGAAATTAAATTCAAGCCTGCTCAATGATCCTCACTTTAAAGAACAGATAAAAAGAGAAATCCACTTCTACTTGGACATGAATGACAAAGGGGATGTATCCCCTCCCATTCTGTGGGATGCCCTAAAGGCGGTCCTAAGAGGGAAAATCATAGCAATATCCTCCTATAAAAAAAAGATGAGAAATAAGAAATTGGGAGAATTACAAAATAAATTAAAAGAATTAGAGAAAAAACATAAAGAGCGAACAACACAATCTCTATTGGAGGAAATCAGGAAAACAAGAAACGAAATTGATAACTTGACAACGTATGAAATCAAGAAAAATCTGATGTTCCTTAAACAAAGATATTATGAAGGCGGATCCAAATCAATGAAAGTTTTGGCCTGGAAACTTAAAAAGAAAATAGCACAGAACACAATTCATAAAATCAAAGATCCAGGGACTAAAATAATAAAAAACAAACTAAATGAAATTATGGGAGCCTTTGAAACATTTTATAAGACTCTTTACTCTAAAAAGACAGGAGGCAGTATAACTGAAATAGATCAGTTTTTGGATTCTCTGGAATTACCAGTGTTAGATGAAGAACAGAATAAAATAATGATAAAGGACATAACTGAAAAAGAGCTAAAAATGGCAATAAGTAAACTCAAATCAAACAAATCACCAGGATCAGATGGCTATACGGCAGAGTGGTACAAGGAGTTGAAAGAAGAGCTAATACCAGTAATTCTTCCTACCTTTAACTGGGCTCTAAAGAAAGCACAAACACCACCCAGTTGGAAGGAAGCAATAATATCTGCTATTCCAAAAGAAAATAAAGATAAATTAGAGTGTGGATCATATAGACCCATATCGGTTCTCAATATAGATTATAGGCTATTTACATCTATTGTGGCTAGACGACTAGAGAGATTTCTACCTAATCTGATACATAATGACCAAACAGGCTTTATTCGAGAGCGTCAAACGCAAGATAACATACGACGAACACTACAAATTATTAACCACATCCAAAAGAATAAAATAGCAGCTACGGTAATTAGTATTGATGCAGAAAAGGCCTTTGATTCAGTGAATTGGAGTTTTCTTTATCGAGTTTTACATAAATTTGGCCTACACGAGACCATAATTAAAACAATACAAGCATTATATAATAAACCCAATGCTAGAATTAAGGTAAATGGCAGCTTATCTAATAGTATTACATTGGAAAGGGGCACGAGGCAAGGCTGTGCATGTTCACCACTCCTATTTGCATTGTACTTAGAACCGTTAACCCAATATATAAGACAAAATAAAGAAATAATAGGCATTAACATCCAGGATAAAGAGCACAAATTGGCCTGCTACGCGGACGATATTTTGATCTTTCTGGGTCAACCAACAAATTCCCTACCCAAATTAATGCAATCGCTTGAATATTTTGGCAGACTATCAGGATACAAAATTAACATAAATAAAACACAACTGCTTAAATACAATTATAAAGTACCAGATGAAATTAGGGGTAAATATGACTTAGCATGGGAAACAGAATATCTTAAATATTTGGGGGTTGTAATACCGAAGGATCTCACAGAACTGTTTCAACATAATTACGCACCGATACAAAAGAAAATTAAAGAGGATATAGAAAGATGGAATCTAATTCCATACTTAAGTTTCAGTTCAAGAATAGACTCGATTAAAATGAGCATCCTACCCAAATTACTATATTTATTTCAAACCCTACCGATAGAAATAGATCAAAAACTATTCAATGAATGGGATAAAATGTTGTCCAGATATATCTGGCAAGGCAAGAGACCCCGAATCCGATTTAAAACCCTCCAACTGACTAAAGCAAAAGGGGGATGGGGCCTTCCTTCCCTCAGAGATTATTACTGGGCAGCACAATTAAAATATATGATAAATTGGTGTAATCCAGCATACGACGCTCAGTGGAAAAAAATTGAAGAGGGTCTGACTTCCACCCCCATACAAGCACTTATAGCCGATTGCAGCCTGCAAGAATTCATAAAAAATACGGAAAACCCATGGGTAAAGTTAACATTTAAAATATGGAAAACAGTGATAACAGAATACAAATTAGAAGAGGATATTGTGATCCTTAAATGGTGTGCATATGACACACAGTTTGTCCCAAATAAATTAGATACAAGATTTAAGGAATGGACAAATAAAGGAATAACGGCTATATGCAAAATAATAAAAGATAATACACTCTTTAGTTTTGAACAGATTAAAGAGAAATATGCTCTAGAGTCACAGGACTTCCATCGCTACCTGCAGCTGAGACACTTTATCAGCAAAAAGTTAAAGTATGTATCGGAATCAAGTAATCAGCTGTTAGATCTATTTAAAAGGGCTTATGGAGCAAACAAAGACAGGGGTATTATTTCAGGTCTATATAAAGGGCTTATTAATAAGAAAGCACATTCAACCCTGTACATTAAGACAAAGTGGGAAAGGGAAGGAGGAATAGAGCTGTCAGAGGATGAATGGGAAACAATCTGGGAATATCAATGGAAATGTAGCAGCTCACAAAGTTGGAAGGAGTTTGGCTGGAAGAGCCTGATAAGATATTTTATTACACCTTATCAAAAATCACACTATAAAGGTAACTCCCCAGACTGTTGGCGAAATTGTGGAAATATAAATGCAAATCATTATCATGTTTTTTGGAGTTGTCAGGGTATTAAAACTTATTGGAAGGAAATACATAAAGCAATAGAAGAAATTTTTGGGAGCCACTTGCCCTTACAAAGCAAAGTCTTTTTTTTTGGACTCATGCCTGATGGATGGACAAAGAGAGACAAACATTTATTCAGTATTTTGTTAGTGGCAGGCAAAAAGGCACTTACAAAAAAATGGCTTTCACAGGAGAGTCCAACATTGACCATGTGGATGGACATCACGATGGAAATATGCAGGATGGAGAAATTAACTGCAGATTTGAACTACAAGAAGGACTTATTTCTTTCACGTTGGAAAAAATGGATAGACTATATAACTCTATACAGGCCGGACTTTGATCTGCTTAACCTGAGACAATAATATGTTATATATGCAGCAGTAACCATACTTCACTCCCTAAGTGTTTAAGTTGTTGTTTTTATTTTGTTTTAATGTTCTTTATTTCTGGAAAACAGACATTCAAGCTGACACTGTGTGATACATGCACATGCAACAATTGTTACCGAATGTCAATAAAAACTAAATTAAAAAAAAAAAAAAAAAGAAAACAGTTAAACAGAGAACAGCATATGTTTGAAATAGAAATTTTTGTAACCTTATAAATGGTTTTACTGTCACTTTTCATCAATTTAAAGCATCCTTGTTGAATTAAAAAAAAAACAATTTCTTTTGAACGATACTGTAAATCCAAAATAATAAGCAAAGAGTCATAATAAAATTAAAAGACAACCGCTTAAATGCATCTGATAAAGGACTGGATAAAGATCGCCCCTCCTCCTGATCACAATAGGAATGGTAGTGTAAAAAAAAGAAAAAAAAAGATTAATTTGAGACCTAGTTGCTGTCTTTGTAGCAAAACATTTAAATGTTTATATTAAATGCTATGCTAATGTTTATCATTAGGTTTTGGTTATGTAAATTAGGTTGTACCTAGATTTATTTAATGAAAAATCAGTATTTAGTGGAAACTTATTTAAGTTAAATAAAGTTACACTCTTAGAAATAAAGGTTCTTTATTGTTATTTATGGTTCTATGAAGAACCTTGAACATCCATTGAACCTTTCAAATGCAGAAAAGGTTCTTTAGTTTTTTTTTTTTTTTTTTTTTATATATATATATTTTTCAAAATGGTTATTTTAGGAGCTGTATACTGAAAGGTTCTTTGGGGAAACAAAAATGTTTCTTCTGCGGCATCACTGCAAAAACCTTTATTTTTAAGAGTGTACCCTGTTTGAAAACTTGTACCCTTTTTGTTTTGGTGCCGTATAAATGCTGCACATCTAAAATAAAACACACACACACAGTTTGGCCCCTGAAATACACTACCAGTCAAAAGTTTGGACCCACTTGACTGAATTTATTTTATTTATTTTTAGTCATATATTAATTTTTATTTAAAATACTAATTGTGCCAAGGAATGATTCTGTTTGTTTTTAAGAAAAACATTTGTTTTTATTTATTTATTTATATATATTTTTTTTAAATTCTTAACTTCAGTTTTTCTTAAAAACAAGATTGAGATTTTTTTTTTTTTTTTCAAACTGTTGAGATTTTGAAGTCCAATAAAGTGCATCCATCCATCATTCAGTGTTTCGCTCTCTCTCACATCCTACGTCATTTGCTGGAACACCACTCTCTTGTGAAGTTAGAGATTACGCTTCTAAAGTTTTAAATATGGATGTTTTTACACAAATGCATCGATTTGCTTCAGAAGGCCTTTATTAACTCTCCAGAGCTGTGTTGAGTACTTTCATGCTGCATAGATGCACTTTATTGGAAAATCAACAGCCGTGCACTGCCATTATAAAGCTTGGATGAGCCTGGAGATTTTTTAGTATTTTTTTTAGTAACTACGATTGTATTTGTCTGAAAGAAGAAAGTCATAAACACCTAGGATGGCTTGAGGGCGAGTAAATTATGGGGTAATTTTCATTTTTGGGACTATCCCTTTATTGAAGAAGTAGGTCATCTGTATGTGTCAGGTTATATTTAGCCTCAATATATTTATCAAAGGTTGAAAAAGGGTTTAACTGCTTGAGTAACTTATTTGTTGCATGGGAAGCTTCAGTTTCAGAGAGGCTTCCCCAACACTTGCCTGCACACCTGGGTTAGATAGTATACTTTAAGTTACTATAAGCCAGCCCTTGAGTCATTCTCTGGTTTTTGTTTGTGTGAATAATCAGTGGGCTACTGCTGTAGTCTTTTTTATTTGTGTGTTTCTGTGCATGTATGTCTGTGATGCAGTGCTCTGATGTATCTGTTTGTTCACTCTGCTCCTCAGATCCTCCAGCAGGAAGACTTCAATAAGAAACCAGGCCGCATGAGTATAAAGCCCATCAATTTTGCAGTGATCCTCAAACTCAGCAAGACCAATCTCCAAGAGAAGGCTTATAAGGTGACACATCCTGTACTTCTTTGAGTTTCAGGCCTTCATAAATTCTTCATTTTCTTTCAGTTTATGGCTACGTATGTATAATAAACCTGTCAGAATTAATGTTTTACCATGTGGTCAATTGAAAACCATTTAATGCGTTTAATACTTTAATAGTAAACCAAAAAAAAAACATGTGGACTTTATTCCTACAGTTAATTAGCTTATTAATAATTTAAAAAGTGAAATCTAAAAGTACAAAATAAAAAATAAAAGTATAATTTCTTTTTAAAATACACCAACATTTCGAACGGTAGTGCAAATCCAAAATAATGAGCAAAGCGTCATATTAAAATAAAACAAAAGACAATCACTTAAATGCAGATAAAGGCCTGGATAAAAATCGCCCCTCCTCCTGGGCCAGGAGTCTGTCATGTCTTCATGCTGACTGGCTGTAACTGGATTGAGGTTAGGAGATGAAAGCCCGAACACGCTGCTACACAGGCTAAAGCGCCGCGCGCCGTGTCGCTGCCAAGAGGATTGCCACACAAGCTGCAGGGATTATCCTGCTCTCCTGGTTGGCACGGGGAAGCTTTCCAGTATGTTCACCCAGGCCAAGACACCGCAGCCACAGGCCCCCCGAGACGCCACTCCACCCTTGCTGTCTGGGATCTCTGTCTGACTTACTTAATCTTAAATATTTCCCGACTAGTAAGGGCAGTTACGAGCAGGGTTTTCCCGTTTCCATTGCGGAGGAATGTGTTTGCGAAGGCTGTGGCTGTGAATTTTAGGTAGGGCAGAGGATTTAGGTCCGATCCCTGCACTAAACCGGGTCAGGATTAGTGTGAATACTTGTGTGCCAGGTGTTGAGTAGAGATGTGAGTACTCTGTGGGGGGCAGGGCAGCCATTTCTTTGAGGGGAAAACTGATTGACTGCTGTTTTTACCATTATGTTACCTCAGGAACAGGTGTCTTTTGTAATGGACATTAGTGCTGCTGAGACTGGCTTTTCATTTTTATTTTTGTTAGATTGACACAAGTTTGAGTGGTAAACAAAAAACCCGTTTGTAAATGCCACCAGCATGTCTCCAACTTGAGACACGTTTTCAAGTCCGGGTCGTTAAGATAAAGAAAAAATTATACTTTTATTGCATCACAGGAATAAATTACATTGATTTTAAATGATTTTTAAGTTATTTTAAATCGTAATAATATTTCACAATATTACTGTTTTCACTGTATTTTAGGCTGTTGCCCTGTGTAACAAAAGCTTTATTTTAACTGAACTAAAACCCAATGTTCCTAAAAATAGAGTGCAATACAGTACCAAACTCCTAACAAAGATGTCTAAAAATTATACTACCTGTTAAAAGTTTTTTTTTTTTTTTTAAAGAAGTCTCTTCTGCTCACCAAGCCTGCATTTATTTGATCCAAAGTACAGCAAAACTGTCAAATTTTGAAATTGTACTATTTAAAATAACTGTTTTCTGTAGGCATATATTTTAAAATGTTTATTCCTGTGATTTTAAAGCTGAATTTTTAGCATCATTACTCCAGTCACATGATCCTTCAGAAATCATTCTAATATGCTGATTTGCTGAAAAGTTTTTTATTTCAGATAAATCTTGATCTTTGGATCTTTCTATTCATCAAAGAATCCTGAAAAATGTTCTCAACTTTTTTGAATATTGATAATAATAATAATAATAATATTAATAAATGTTTCTTAAAGAGCAAATCAGCACATTAACACATCAGCAATTATTTCTGAAGGATCATATGACACTGAAGACTGGAATAATGATGCTTTGATCAGCTTAAATCCAAATCGAACAATTAAAAACAAGCATTTAGCTTTGATCACAGGAATAAATTACATTTTAAAATATATTCAAATAGAAAGCAGTTATTTTAAATAGTAAAAATTAGTGGTTACCCGTTATCGGCGTTAACGTGCTGCGTTAACGTGAAACTCTTATCGTGCGATAAAAAAAATATCGCCGTTAATCTATTCTCAAATTTGGGTTGGGAGCTGGGTCTAAACTACGCAAGCTATGATGACTTTCACCTTGATAGTTTAACGCGGATGTATACCGAAGACTATAGAATATGATCGCGTCTCCTCCTTAAGTCTCTTCCGCCAAAATACAGACGGGATCGCGTCGTCCTCCATTCATGAAAACAGAATCTACTATAGCGAAATGCCACGTAAATTCGTCGTTTTTTGGATTCATAAATCAAATGTTGGTCTGTCACTTAATTCAAATCGCGATATGGACTAGTGTATGTGAAAACTGAAATGCAAAAAGACCGTTTTAATATGAATCCGATATGTTCCGTTTGCCTAGCTGTACGTATGCATGGCGGGGACGAGCTTTTACTACACGAATACTGAAACACACGTGACGCTCCCGGTAATTTTTGGCATTTTCATCTCACATGAACAGATAAACTCAATCGCCCAAACTGCTGTGAGTGTCACTTTTACCGTTTCATTTGAGAAAACTAGCATCATATCATACTGTATACACAGAAACTTCACGGCAACCTGTCAAAATAAAAGTACGGTGTAACATGTAATGGGTTGGGTAGGTGTTGACGTAAAAAAAAAAACACAATCTATAGTTAGAAAAAATAATTTCATTGTTAGTTAGTTGGTAAACACAAGTACATCTAATTGAACATAATTTATTTTCATCAACAAATTATCATAGAACAGCTTTATGAGCTTTATGATCCATTCTCAAAGACTTACTTTTAGTCATTATTTGGGTAGCACACATATTCTGAATGCCTTCAGCAGAATTCAAATTAGCCATTTTAATCTAGATTAATCTAGATTAATTCCAAAATTTAATCTAGATTAATCTAGATTAAAAAAATTAATCTATGCCCACCCCTAGTAAAAATATTTCAAAATTTTACTGCATTTGCTGTACTTTGGCTCAAATAAATGCAGGCATGGTGAGCAGAAGAGACTTCTTCAAAAAAAAAAAAAATCTTACTGTTCAAAAACTTTTGACTGATGTGTAAATCCAAATCGAACAATTAAAAACGAGCATAAATTGATGCTGTTGAAGGCCTAAAACAAATTCTATGCA
Organism: Garra rufa; assembly: GCF_049309525.1. NCBI lineage: Eukaryota > Metazoa > Chordata > Actinopteri > Cypriniformes > Cyprinidae > Garra > Garra rufa. The sequence goes on along the minus strand of NC_133378.1, from coordinate 22,837,002 downwards.
AGTATGTGAATGCAGACAATCCTAGCTTTCCAAGTCCAACATTTAGTGTTGAAATGTCAATTCGTGACACAGGTACGTGTTGCATTGTAAGGGAGGCTCTAGAGGACTGTTTTCTTTTTCTCAACTTCACATTCACACAGGAATTCACACAGAATGTGATTCTTCATTTCAAAACATGAGGTGCAGGGTTAAAATTATGTACATGTTTATGATGTGTTCTTTTAAATTTGGATATATTGTAACTTAAAGGAACAGTTCACCCAAAAATGAAAATTCTGTCAGTAATTACTCACCCTCATGTTGTTACAAACCCGCAAGACCTTCGTTCATCTTTGGAACACAAATTAAGATATTTTTGATGAAATCAGAGAGCTTTCTGACCCTGCATAGACAGCAACGCAATTACCACTTTTAAGGCCAAGAAAGTTAGTAAGGACATCATTAAAATAGTCAATGTAACATCAGTGGTTCAACTTTTATTTTCATGAAGCTATGAGAATACTTTTTGTGTGCAAAGAAAACAAAAATAACTTTATTCAAAAATTCTCAGTATGTTTTTTGGGCCAAGAATGCATCCTGTGTGTTGACTTGTGAATGTTTATGTGTTTTTGCTGTTTTAGGATGGTCTAGTGGAGCAGTTGTATGACCTCATTCTGGAGTACTTCCACACACAGGCCTGCTCTATTGGCTTCCCTGAGCTGGCTTTGCCCACAATCGTTCAGGTACTGTTCTCAGTCTCTCTGGAATAAGCTTTCACTTATTCACTTTCCAGTATTTACCACATCGCCAACAGGTCATAATAAGTGAAAGTTATGGAGCGTGCTCGACAGTTGTATTTAATGGCTCCTTTTAGTGCTCACACCTCAACATACACATCCCAACACTTACCCCAGCAACACAGCACACGCTTACACCGCAATGTTCACACTAACAGCACACAAACACACTGGCTGTAGGAAAAAAGCCAGCTTCTTTCACCATCACTTCTTTCAGGCCTCTCTCACACACATACACCCTGGCCACATCCTCTGTTCTGGCCAAAACCAAACTCTCCTCACTGCTGTTTAAAAATCCGGTTTTGAATATTTATTCTTTTGGCCCAGTCCGGTTTATTTATAATATCCACTCCCGTTTCTTCCGTACTTTTCATTGGCGGAATAAAAAAAAAAAATGGAAATTGAATCTGTACAGACAGTTTTAAGAGATATATTAATGTTTCTCTTTGAGGATGGTTAAAACTTTTCCTGCATGTGGCTGTATATTCACATCATTTTTGTGATGTTTCATTTGTGCTCTTTCCCCCTGTCTCTCATGCATGCTTTCTCCTGTTGGTCTCCTCAGCTGAAAGCGTTCTTGAAGGAATGCAAAGTGGCCAATTACTGCAAGCAGATGCGCCAGCTGCTGGAGAAGATACAGGAGAACTGCAGCTACATCACAGGGCGAAGGCAGAAAGCTGCTTTTGGCGTGGCTGATGTCACAGCTGTGGTGAGTGCATAAAATCGTGTATCATTTTGTACCAGAAACGGACCAAACTGTTCTTGAAGTCAATATGAAATCAAAATGGATGCATTATAACTATCTCATGATCTTAAGCAAAATGTAGGCCTTGTATCAAAAGTCGCACAAAAAAAATGTCAAAAACCAGTAATATTTGGTTAGTTCCAAGCCCCATCTTACTTTTTTTTTTTTCACTTAATGTTTTTTCACTTGAAAATGAAGTAAACCACCATTCCTACCTCAGTTTTATAGTTCAAGAATAGTATATATCAATTTTTATATTTATATATACACTGCAGTTCAAAACTTCAAAAAGTTTTTTTTAAAGACATTTCTGCTCTTCAAAGCTTTATTTGATTAAAAATACAGAAAAGTATATTTTGTATACTAATAATATTGTGAACTATTATTGCAATTTAAAATAGTGGTTTTCTATTTTAATATACTTATAAAATAGAATTTATTCCTGTGATGCAATGCTAAATTTTCAGCATAATTACTCAGTGTCACATGATCCTTCAGAAATCATTCTAATATGCTGATTTATAATCAATGGTGGAAACCGTTGTGCTGCTTAATATAAATAAAAAATTATAATAAATAAAAAGAATAGCATTTATTTAAAATAAAAATTTTGTAACAATATAAACTACCATTTAAAAGTTTGTGATCAGTCAAAAAAAAATTTTAAAGGAATATTTTATTTACCAAGGATGTGTTAAAATGATAAAAAGTGATAGCAAAGACTTATATTGTTAGAAAAGATTTCTATTTTGAATAAATGCTGTTCTTTTAAACTTTTAATTCATCAAGAAACCTGAAAAAAGAATCACAGGCTCCAAAAAAATGAAGAAGCACAACGGTTTCCAACATTGAGGATAAAAGTAATAAATCATCATATTAAAATAATTTCTGAAAGATCATGTGACACTGAAGACTGGAGTAATGGCTGAAGAACTTAATTTAAACTGTAATAATATTTCATAATACAGTTTTTTCTGCGTTTTTGATCAAGCTTGTATGCTATAAAATGTTTTATATTTAATAAAACCAATAAAATGAATTCATGCTTTACATTAAAAAAATGTTAAATATTATTTACATTTATTTCTGCACTTGTAAGCAGTAATATTTTAATATTACTGAGATATTATAGTTTATATTAATATCTTGATTTTTTTTTTTCAGTTTTAATATTAATTTTAGTTATTTAGTTTTTTTATTTTTAGTCATCTTTTGTTTTTGTTTTATATAGTCTATATAGATTTTATTAAATTTTATTTCAGTTTTAGTTATTTTAGTACATGAAGAAAAAAATTAATGAACATGAGAAATGTTGTAGATTTATTTATTTGTTTACTTATTTTAGTTGAAGTTTATTTTATTTCAAGAAACAAAATTAGTTTTATGGTTTTACATTTAGTTAACTATAATAACCCTACTGTCCAGCATTAAACAGTCTTCTGTACAACCTTTTTTGGGTACAAAAGTTTGGAAGTAAGGTTTTTAATGTTTTTTAAAGAAGTCTTTTCTGTCCATCAAATCTGTGATCATTTGATTTAAAAAAAAAAAAAGAAAAAAAAGAGTAATATTTTGAAATATTATTGCAATTTAAAATGGTGGTTTTGTACTTTAATATACTTTAAAATATAATTTATTCCTTCGATGCGAAACTAAATTTTCAGCGTCATTACACAGTCTTCAGTGTCTGATTTCTAATCAGTGCTGGAAACAGTTGTGCTGCTTAATATTTTTTTAGGACCTGTGATACTTTTTTTCAGCATTCTTTGATGATTAAACATTAAAAAGAACAGCATTTATTCAAAATAGAAACCTTTGTAAAAATATGCAAACTTTGGGGTCAGTACATTCTTTTCTTTTATTCTTTTTTTTAAAGAAATGAATACTTTTATTCACCAAGGATGTGTTAAATTTATAAAAATTGATAACAAAGACGTATATTGTTAGAAAAGATTTCTATTTTGAATAAATGCTGTTCTTTTTAAATTTTTATTCATCAGAAAATCCTGAAAAAAGTATCACAGGTGCCAAAAAATGTTAAGCAGCACAACTGTTTCCAACATAATGATAATAAAAGTAATAAATCAGTATATTAAAATGATTTCTGAAGGATCATGTGACACTGAAGACTGTAATGACTGATAAAAATTTAGCTTTGCATCACAGAAATAAATTATATTTTGAAGTATATTAAAATGTACAATACAATTTCAAAATATTACTATTTTTTCTGCATTTTTGATCAAATAAATGGAACTTTGAGTGTAAGAGACTTCTTTTAAAAAATACGAAAAATCTTAACGATCCCAAACTTTTGAACGGTAATGTAAATCCGTCAACTGAAGGATGTTTTTTTGCTCCACTCTTGTGAGCTTTGGGACCAGACATGGCAGTCATATGTTTATTTTAGCTGTAAAAGCAGACTGTTATCCCTGCAGTTCCTCCTCTTTCCACCCACCTCAAACACCACCCTGCCTTCCGTCCCATCGCAGGTGACTGCTGGTCACCCGCAGTCTTGGTCTGTGTTTGCGTGTTCGGAGCGCTGCGTGTTTACGTGTGAACACATTTGAGTGTGTGTTGCTGTGGTCAGTTGAAAACAGCATGTGGCGGTTGGCCTGGAGCCTAGTTGACCACACCACCTGCAAGTCAGGAAGTGCAGTCACAGGTCCTCAGACAGACACACACGGCCATCGTGGCACGGAATGCTATTACGACCGTAGCCTGACGCAGGGTCGGTGGCGGATGTGAGAGCAGATGAAAGTAATGGAGCGGAAAGCTTTCTAATGCCATTTCTCTCAGCGAGAGACTCAGAGGAGGACGCGCAGACGTTAAGTGCTTCGTCTGCGAGCGTCTGGTAACAACAGTCCAGTAGTAGATTGGATTGAAGCAGATTTTGTGCTCGCTAAACAGGATTATTGTACTTATTGAAAATGTCACAGTTTTTATTTAGTTTTAATTTTAGTTTTCTTTTGATTAGTGTTGGTGTATAATTTTTTTTTTTCATTATTGTTTTATCCATACTTATTAATTAATAATGTGTAATGAATTTTTATATGAATTTAATATATGAATAATTATGTGTATGTAATTAGTATTTAATAAATAATATGCATTCATTTTATAATAAATATTTTACATTGTTTTATAATCATAATAATAAAAGCAACAATAATAATTGTATATTTATTATTATTATTATTATTATTATTATTAATAATAATAATAATAATATTGTTGTTGTCACCCATTTTAAAATTCTAGAATTCAAATTTCTAAACATTGTATACAGAAAGTGAAGCGTGTTGGTTGTTTTCTATATCAATCAGATGCCCTGCGTTCTGTTTTTGCATCTCTTTTTGGGAAAAAAAAATAGAAATGAAATAGAATTGAAAATATATATTAATTCAGAAAATGTCACTGTTTTTATTATTTTTGTTACATTTAATTAGTGTTGGTGTATTAATATTTTTTATTTTTATTTTAAATTTTAGTTTCATCCATAGATGATATGTTTTATTCATATTTAAATATGTAAATGTTAATTGTAAATATGTAATGCTTAAAAAACAGAAATGTATTCATTTTTAATTATTTTTTATAATTGTTTAATAATAATAATAATAATAGTTTATTAATAACAATAATAATAACCACAATAATATAATGATTAATGATGATAATATAATAATAAGTTATTATTATTATTATTATAATTATTAAGAATAATAATTTTAGTTTACTTTGAATTAGTGTCATTATTGTATTATCTATAATTAGTTATATAATTCATGTATATTTCTCTATAAATATATCATTAATGTTTAATAAGTTATGTGCATTAATTTTATAATCAATTCTTTTATATTTGTTTACTACTACTACTACTAATAATAGTATAATAATAATAATTGTTAAATTTTGATAACAACAACAATAATAATACATTTATTTTTTGTTTACTTTTAATTAGTGTTGGTGTGTATAAATATTTTTATTTTTATTTTAAATGTTGTTATATCTATATTTTTATATAATTAGAAAATGTCACTGTTTTTATTATTTGTTTTAATTTTAGTTTACTTTTAATTAGTGTTAGTGTATAAATAAATAAATATATATAAATAAATATGTAAATATGCATTTATTGCTTAATAAATATGTATTAATTTTATAATCTGTTGTTTTTATTATTGTTTAATATTAATAATAGTTTAATAATAATAATAATAATAATAGTAATAATAATAGTTTATTATTATTTTTACCAATTGCACAATTCTACATTTCTACGTAAACATTCTACGTTTTATTTTTATTGCAAATGTTAGTTTCAGTATTGTTTTATCTATATTTAGTTATATAATCAGAAAATGTCAAAAAATGTTTTTATTTACTTTTTGGCAAAAAACTTTAATTAGAATTACATTTTTTCTTTCTTTCTTTTCTTTTTTAATGCTAATTTTCGTCTTCATAGCCGTTAACAATAATAACCCTGGTGCTGACTGGGCTGATAATGACAAAGTTGGTGGGAAGAAAAAAAAAATGAGGGGACGGCAGGGGTGAAGGTTGTGAGAGAAGGTGAGAAGTTGCTTCCTCTCTGGGGCGAGATCTCGGCTCCATTCATCTCCATCTCCGCTCTCATTTGTCACCCCTGCCGACGCACAGCCCGTTCATCTCTCCTCCCCGCCCCTCGCTGTCTCTGGACCGACTCGTGCTTCTGATAAATATTTAAGGCCGTTTAAGACTGAAATGAAGGAGGGGTGGAAGGGTCTGTGTCTCTCCACTGTGTAATGTTGAGCCGTAGGGAGAGATGCAGCAGGGCAGAGCACGCAGACAGCATGGCACCATGCCGGGGTGCGTCTGTCGCTGGGCTCTGGCCAGCGGGAAAGATGTCCTTTAGTAACGAGGGTGGCATGGCAAACTTCTCACCCGGCACTGCCGCCAGCACAGCTGCATAGAGCCGCACGGATCAGTCCAACAAACAAATATCTGTCTCTATGGATTGTACCAGTGCCTCCAACAGCTCTAATACTAACCCTAATCCTTCACACAGAGGCTAAATAAATGCATATCTAACTACCTGGAGTTTTGTTAATATTATGAATTAGCTTTTATTTTTTAGATTTTCAATTCTTATGTTGTTGTTTTTTTTTTTTTTTTGATATATTTCTAAATAGTTTTCTATTTATATTTTAATTAAAGTTTTATTTCAGTTAGTAATTTTAGTACTTCAGGTTTAACTTGTTTTAGTTTGTTGCAAAGGCTACATTTCTTCTTTTTAGTATAAATTTTAATTTTATTTCAATGTAAAAAACAAACAACCAAAAGTTTTAGTCTTTCTTACTCTCTCATAATACAGTGCATACGTACTTATATTTGCATATATTTATTTTACTGGTTTATTTATTATTTGCTTATTATTTACTCTACCAGTCAAAAGTTTTTTTAAACAGTAAGATTTTTAATGGTTTTTAAAGAAACCTATTCTGCTCACCAAGCCTGCATTTTGTTTTCTATTTGAATATATTTTAAAATGTAATTTATTCCTTTGATCAAAGCTTCATTTTTAACATCATCACTCCAGTCTTCAGTGTCACATGATCCTTCAGGAATCATTCTAAAATGCTGATTTGCTGTTCAGGAAACATTTTTATTATTATATATATTTAAAACAGTTACAGAAAAAAGCAGGATACAGTTTTTTTCAGGATTCTTTGAGTAGAAAGATCCAAAGATCAGCATTTGTCTGAAATACAAAGCTTTTGTAACATTATACACTATACCATTCGAATGCTTGGAATCAGTATAATTGTTTTCTATATTTTTATAGAAATGAATACTTTTACTTAGCAAGAATGCTTTAAATTGATCAAATATGATGATAAAGACATTTATAATGTTACAAAATAATTCTAGTTCAGATAAATACTATTCTTCTGAACTTTCTGTTCATCAAAGAAACCTAAAAAAAATTTTACTCCGCTGTTTTCAACATAATAATAATAATAATGATGTTTTTTGAGCAGCAAATTAGAATATTAGAATGATTTCTGAAGGATCATGTGACTGGAGTAATTATGCAAAAAAAATCAGCGTTTAAATTACAGGAATAAATTACCAATTTAAATATATTCAAATAGAAAACAGTTATTTTAAATGGTAAAAATATTTCAAAATGTTACTGTTTTTGCTGTACTTTGGATTAAAAAAAATGCAGGCTTGGTGAGTGGAAGAGACTTTTGAAAAAAAAAAAAAAAGAAATCTTCCTGTTCAAAAACTTTTGACTGGCAGTGTGTTTATAATAACTATATTGGTTACATGAAAAATCAGCACTTTTAAACTTAAAATTCTGCATCACCTGCTTTAAACACCAAAGCTCAATGTATCGGGAGCACGTAAACTGTTGCAATGACTTAAAACATTGTTGTGATTTCTTGCGGTTTGTTTTAGCCTCAGCACCGTAGTGCCGAGCGATCGCATCAGGACTTCCTTCCAGAATGTGCACAGCAGTAGCTGAACAGATGCTTCAAAAGGATGAAGCCCCCAGTTTGCCAGGGAGCTCATCCTCGCTGGTCATGTACACATCTGTTAGCATTGTTTGGGTCTGTTGCATCAAGGAAAGAGCATATTGCGCCCTTTTCTAGCTTTGATCGTTTTCGCTATCCTACAAACCACTGCAAATTGTTATAAATAAGTTTCGCTAACTGTAGACTGAAGTCGGGATTTATTACAGTCTATTGAATTTAGAGGTCAACTAATCTCATTTTACCTGATCAATATCATCCACAAAGACCTTTAAGGAAAGTCTGGCAGGGATTCACTCTCTTGCACCCTCCCGTAGCCCTTTATCCGTCTGTTTGCCACTTATTTTTGCTGTTTCGGAGAAAAGGTGTGCACCAAGGCTCGCTTCTTGGACCGCTACAATTGATACTTCATCAATACACTTCAGAGTATAGTGATAGACCTTACAATATTTCTGTTTCGTTTTGGGGAGGGGGTTATTGATCCACCATAACAGAGCAAGCCTGTGTGTACTCATCATGGCCAGCAATTGTACTTTTTGAGTAACTTTATGGCTTTATTTTGTTGAGAATGTGTATTGAGATCCCTTTTGTTTAACTCTCCTATGTAGTAACATTCACTGTGTTTATTTTGGTGTGTTTACAGGCGGCCTGGGAGAAGCAGGTAGCAGAGGAAGGCACTCCGCTCACTAAATATTACAGTCAGTGGAAGAAACTTCGTGAGAAGGAGATTCAGCTGGAGATCTCTGGAAAAGAAAGGGTAAAAAGTGCCAAAACCACAACCATGATTACTAGAATAATCCAAACCACACCTCTCAGAGGAAGCAGGATTTAGACAACTCCGTCATGTTTTACCAGAGAGAGCGTCATTACAATGCTATAGTTTGATCTTTAGAAACAGAATCTCATTATTTGGATTATATATTTTGACATGGCTGTTTATCCCAGTGCTTTTTTTAATGCCAGTCTTATATGAAATGCACAGATGTGACTGTCTTAGTGAAAACTGTAGTGCTGGTTCTGTGAAAGCACCTACTGTGTGTGTTCGTGTATGTGTGTGGAGCTGGAGCGTGTCCATGGGGAGATAATGGAGATGACACCAGGCGGAGTGTTGGCGTCTAGGAAGCGGCAGATTGGCGGAGGAGGCGGCAGGGCTAGTGCTACAGGAAGAGTATTATAGCGCTCAGGGCTGCGTCCCAGGCTTTGATCCACCGAGTCCCCACGCTCAGATCTGATTACCACTGCCTCCCTCCTGCCACTTCCTCCATCAACACACACACACACACACACACACTTATGTCCCATTATGTTTTTAGGAGAAAATAATGTAACTTTATTATTTTTTTACTCTTGATTTCTAAATTTGTTAACTTCTATTATATTATATCTTTTGTAGTATTAAGACATATATAGATAAAAGAGGTTGAAGTCTCAACAGTGACTCATTTTGTGACATCTGATGTTAATGAGATGGAAGGAAACTCAAAGAATAGCTCATTGTACATCAGCTAGAAAAAAAAAACACTTCCACGTCTTCCATTCAACCAGATTTAGTCTAAAACTAAATCTGAAATGAAAAAACAGAAGCATTTATCAGCATTATATTCTCATTATTATTATGTCTAGAGTGTTTTGTTCATGTTTTTGTCGTGTTTTGATTAATGACAGCATTTAAACTTTTTTTTTTTCTTTTCCATCGCTTTTTAATTTAGATGGAGGATTTGAATCTTCCTGAGATCAAACGCAAGAGGTTTGCGGAGAAGAGAGCTGACAAGAAGGAGTTCAAGGGTCTTTTTGAGTCGGATAGTGACGACGATGGTGATGACCTGTTCAAATCAAAAGGTAAGGTTTTATGCTAATTTATTACCATGTTCCTGTATTGCAAAATGTGCAATGGGAAAGATTCCTTGAGTTTTGTTTTCCTGTAATGCCCTTATTTGTCACTGGGAGGCTGTAGTCCATTGCACTGCACTGTCTGCAGATTCTCATCTCAGAATGAGTTCTGAAACACAGAAAGTATTAATCCAACAGATCTGTTGAAGTGCAACTTTATTTTATTGTTTTATTGTAATGCTTAAAGAAATAGTTTACCCAAAAATTGCATTTTGTTGAAAAGCATCCAATGCAATGAATGGGTGCCGTCAGAATGCGTGTCCAAACAGCTGATAAAAACATCGCAGTAATCCACAAGTAATCCACACAACACCAATCTATCAGTTAACTCCTTGTAAAGTGAAAAGTTTTGTGTCTGTACGAAACAAATCCATCACTTTAAACTGTTACCTATAGCCAAAACAACCATAATAATGTCCATAATAATGCTTCTCCCGGTGAAAATGTTCATTCCCTGTTGCTCCCTCACATCAAAATCTCTTTCTCTCTCTCTCTCTCTCTCTCTCTCTCTCTCTCTCCATATATATATATATATATATATATATATATATATATATATATATATATATATGCATGGGCGACATTAGGGGGGGGGCAAGGGGGGGGCAGTTGCCCCCCCTGTGGTTAGTCATGGAATCCTCGACAGCCCCGCTGCTATATAACCCTCAAACGAAAGCAAAGCAATTGAAGATCTGGCAAACTATCCAACGTGTTTTTGCAGTGTTGAGCAATGTAGCCAATCACAGACATATCTGTTGTTTCTGAACAATTAGAAACACTTGTCAGAATTCACTCACTGCTGAAAGCGCCTGATCGGTTTTTATTAAGTGCCGTTTTGTGCGCTCGTGAATCATCTTATGAGTGTAGACGCGATGTAAATAAAAATATTAATTGTGTAGTTTAGAGAGCTTTATTAATTATAACGGAATTTTGTGAGATCTCTATGAACTTTTAGTGATAATAAGGGGAGCGTGCTTTGCACTTTCCAGGCTATAATCCATTTAGAATTTGTATGAAACTTTCGTTTTTCGGCACATGCAAGTTGATATGTTTTGGGAGTGACATTTGCATATTTAAGCTGGGTTTATTCTCGAAATAACGGTGAAGCAATAGACAGGATAAAAATATATTTTCCCCTTCTCCCAAAACAACTTACTGTTTCAGCTATAAAATAGTTCAGTTTTGTATGTAATGGCAAAATGTTTAT